>NW_028320415.1:628752-785940 GCF_062004578.1 Staurois parvus | reverse complement strand
TTCACTGACAACATTCACTCACTGACAACATTCACTGACAACATTCACTGACTGACAACATTCACTCACTGACAACATTCACTGACAACATTCACTCACTGACAACATTCACTGACAACATTCGCTCACTGACAACATTCACTGACAACATTCACTCTCTGACAACATTCACTCACTGACAACATTCACTCACTGACAACATTCACTGACAACATTCACTCACTGACAACATTCACTGACAACATTCGCTCACTGACAACATTCACTGACAACATTCACTCACTGACAACATTCACTGACAACATTCACTGACTGACAACATTCACTCACTGACAACATTCACTGACAACATTCACTCACTGACAACATTCACTGACAACATTCGCTCACTGACAACATTCACTGACAACATTCACTCTCTGACAACATTCACTCACTGACAACATTCACTGACAACATTCACTCACTGACAACATTCACTCACTGACAACATTCACTGACAACATTCACTCACTGACAACATTCACTGACAACATTCGCTCACTGACAACATTCACTGACAACATTCACTCTCTGACAACATTCACTCACTGACAACATTCACTCACTGACAACATTCACTGACAACATTCACTGACTGACAACATTCACTCACTGACAACATTCACTGACAACATTCACTCACTGACAACATTCACTGACAACATTCGCTCACTGACAACATTCACTGACAACATTCACTCTCTGACAACATTCACTCACTGACAACATTCACTCACTGACAACATTCACTGACAACATTCACTGACAACATTCACTCACTGACAACATTCACTGACAACATTCACTCTCTGACAACATTCACTCACTGACAACATTCACTCACTGACAACATTCACTGACAACATTCACTCACTGACAACATTCACTGACAACATTCACTCACTGACAACATTCACTGACAACATTCACTGACTGACAACATTCACTCACTGACAACATTCACTGACAACATTCACTCACTGACAACATTCACTGACAACATTCACTCACTGACAACATTCACTGACAACATTCGCTCACTGACAACATTCACTGACAACATTCACTCACTGACAACATTCACTGACAACATTCACTGACTGACAACATTCACTCACTGACAACATTCACTGACAACATTCACTCACTGACAACATTCACTGACAACATTCCCTCACTGACAACATTCCCTCACTGACAACATTCACTGACAACATTCACTCACTGACAACATTCACTGACAACATTCACTCACTGACAACATTCACTGACAACATTCGCTCACTGACAACATTCACTGACAACATTCACTCTCTGACAACATTCACTCACTGACAACATTCACTCACTGACAACATTCACTGACTGACAACATTCACTCACTGACAACATTCACTGACAACATTCACTCTCTGACAACATTCACTCACTGACAACATTCACTCACTGACAACATTCACTGACAACATTCACTCACTGACAACATTCACTGACAACATTCGCTCACTGACAACATTCACTGACAACATTCACTCACTGACAACATTCACTGACAACATTCACTGACTGACAACATTCACTCACTGACAACATTCACTGACAACATTCACTCACTGACAACATTCACTGACAACATTCCCTCACTGACAACATTCACTCACTGACAACATTCACTGACAACATTCACTCACTGACAACATTCACTGACAACATTCGCTCACTGACAACATTCACTGACAACATTCACTCTCTGACAACATTCACTCACTGACAACATTCACTCACTGACAACATTCACTGACTGACAACATTCACTCACTGACAACATTCACTGACAACATTCACTCTCTGACAATATTCACTCACTGACAACATTCACTCACTGACAACATTCACTGACAACATTCACTCACTGACAACATTCACTGACAACATTCGCTCACTGACAACATTCACTGACAACATTCACTCTCTGACAACATTCACTCACTGACAACATTCACTAACAACATTCACTGACTGACAACATTCACTCACTGACAACATTCACTGACAACATTCACTCACTGACAACATTCACTGACAACATTCACTGACAACATTCACTGACAACATTCACTCACTGACAACATTCACTGACAACATTCGCTCACTGACAACATTCACTGACAACATTCACTCACTGACAACATTCACTGACAACATTCACTGACTGACAACATTCACTCACTGACAACATTCACTGACAACATTCACTCACTGACAACATTCACTGACAACATTCGCTCACTGACAACATTCACTGACAACATTCACTCTCTGACAACATTCACTCACTGACAACATTCACTCACTGACAACATTCACTGACAACATTCACTGACTGACAACATTCACTCACTGACAACATTCACTGACAACATTCACTCACTGACAACATTCACTCACTGACAACATTCACTGACAACATTCGCTCACTGACAACATTCACTGACAACATTCGCTCACTGACAACATTCACTGACAACATTCACTCTCTGACAACATTCACTCACTGACAACATTCACTCACTGACAACATTCACTGACAACATTCACTCACTGACAACATTCACTGACAACATTCACTCTCTGACAACATTCACTCACTGACAACATTCACTCACTGACAACATTCACTGACAACATTCACTCACTGACAACATTCACTGACAACATTCACTCACTGACAACATTCACTTACAACATTCACTCACTGACAACATTCACTGACAACATTCACTCACTGACAACATTCACTGACAACATTCACTGACTGACAACATTCACTCACTGACAACATTCACTGACAACATTCACTCACTGACAACATTCACTGACAACATTCACTGACTGACAACATTCACTCACTGACAATATTCACTGACAACATTCACTCACTGACAACATTCACTGACAACATTCGCTCACTGAAAACATTCACTGACAACATTCACTCACTGACAACATTCACTCACTGACAACATTCACTGACAACATTCACTCACTGACAACATTCACTGACAACATTCTCTGACAACATTCACTGACTGACAACATTCACTCACTGACAACATTCACTGACAACATTCACTCACTGACAACATTCACTGACAACATTCGCTCACTGACAACATTCACTGACAACATTCACTCTCTGACAACATTCACTCACTGACAACATTCACTCACTGACAACATTCACTGGCAACATTCACTCACTGACAACATTCACTGACAACATTCACTGACTGACAACATTCACTCACTGACAACATTCACTGACAACATTCACTCACTGACAACATTCACTGACAACATTCGCTCACTGACAACATTCACTGACAACATTCACTCTCTGACAACATTCACTCACTGACAACATTCACTCACTGACAACATTCACTGACTGACAACATTCACTCACTGACTACATTCACTGACAACATTCACTCACTGACAACATTCACTGACAACATTCACTGACAACATTCACTCACTGACAACATTCACTGACAACATTCGCTCACTGACAACATTCACTGACAACATTCACTCACTGACAACATTCACTGACAACATTCACTGACTGACAACATTCACTCACTGACAACATTCACTGACAACATTCACTCACTGACAACATTCACTGACAACATTCGCTCACTGACAACATTCACTGACAACATTCACTCTCTGACAACATTCACTCACTGACAACATTCACTCACTGACAACATTCACTGACTGACAACATTCACTCACTGACAACATTCACTGACAACATTCACTCACTGACAACATTCACTCACTGACAACATTCACTGACAACATTCGCTCACTGACAACATTCACTGACAACATTCACTCACTGACAACATTCACTGACAACATTCACTGACTGACAACATTCACTCACTGACAACATTCACTGACAACATTCACTCACTGACAACATTCACTGACAACATTCCCTCACTGACAACATTCACTCACTGACAACATTCACTGACAACATTCACTCACTGACAACATTCACTGACAACATTCACTCACTGACAACATTCACTGACAACATTCACTGACAACATTCACTCACTGACAACATTCACTGACAACATTCGCTCACTGACAACATTCACTGACAACATTCACTCTCTGACAACATTCACTCACTGACAACATTCACTCACTGACAACATTCACTGACTGACAACATTCACTCACTGACAACATTCACTGACAACATTCACTCTCTGACAACATTCACTCACTGACAACATTCACTCACTGACAACATTCACTGACAACATTCACTCACTGACAACATTCACTGACAACATTCGCTCACTGACAACATTCACTGACAACATTCACTCTCTGACAACATTCACTCACTGACAACATTCACTCACTGACAACATTCACTGACAACATTCACTGACTGACAACATTCACTCACTGACAACATTCACTGACAACATTCACTCACTGACAACATTCACTCACTGACAACATTCACTGACAACATTCGCTCACTGACAACATTCACTGACAACATTCACTCTCTGACAACATTCACTCACTGACAACATTCACTGACAACATTCACTCACTGACAACATTCACTGACAACATTCACTCACTGACAACATTCACTGACAACATTCGCTCACTGACAACATTCACTGACAACATTCACTCTCTGACAACATTCACTCACTGACAACATTCACTCACTGACAACATTCACTGACAACATTCACTCACTGACAACATTCACTCACTGACAACATTCACTGACAACATTCACTCTCTGACAACATTCACTCACTGACAACATTCACTCACTGACAACATTCACTGACAACATTCACTCACTGACAACATTCACTGACAACATTCGCTCACTGACAACATTCACTGACAACATTCACTCTCTGACAACATTCACTCACTGACAACATTCACTCACTGACAACATTCACTGACAACATTCACTCACTGACAACATTCACTGACAACATTCCCTCACTGACAACATTCACTCACTGACAACATTCACTGACAACATTCACTCACTGACAACATTCACTGACAACATTCACTCACTGACAACATTCACTGACAACATTCGCTCACTGACAACATTCACTGACAACATTCACTCTCTGACAACATTCACTCACTGACAACATTCACTGACAACATTCACTCACTGACAACATTCACTCACTGACAACATTCACTGACAACATTCACTCACTGACAACATTCACTGACAACATTCACTCACTGACAACATTCACTCACTGACAACATTCACTAACAACATTCGCTCACTGACAACATTCACTGACAACATTCACTCACTGACAACATTCACTGACAACATTCACTGACTGACAACATTCACTCACTGACAACATTCACTGACAACATTCACTCACTGACAACATTCACTGACAACATTCACTCACTGACAACATTCACTGACAACATTCGCTCACTGACAACATTCACTGACAACATTCACTCTCTGACAACATTCACTCACTGACAACATTCACTGACAACATTCACTCACTGACAACATTCACTGACAACATTCACTCACTGACAACATTCACTCACTGACAACATTCACTGACACCATTCACTCACTGACAACATTCACTGACAACATTCGCTCACTGACAACATTCACTGACAACATTCACTCTCTGACAACATTCACTCACTGACAACATTCACTGACAACATTCACTCACTGACAACATTCACTGACAACATTCACTCACTGACAACATTCACTCACTGACAACATTCACTGACAACATTCACTCACTGACAACATTCACTGACAACATTCGCTCACTGACAACATTCACTGACAACATTCACTCTCTGACAACATTCACTCACTGACAACATTCACTCACTGACAACATTCACTGACAACATTCACTGACTGACAACATTCACTCACTGACAACATTCACTGACAACATTCACTCTCTGACAACATTCACTCACTGACAACATTCACTCACTGACAACATTCACTGACAACATTCACTCACTGACAACATTCACTGACAACATTCACTCACTGACAACATTCACTGACAACATTCACTCACTGACAACATTCACTCACTGACAACATTCACTGACAACATTCACTCACTGACAACATTCACTGACAACATTCACTCACTGACAACATTCACTCACTGACAACATTCACTGACAACATTCGCTCACTGACAACATTCACTGACAACATTCACTCACTGACAACATTCACTCACTGACAACATTCACTGACAACATTCACTCACTGACAACATTCACTGACAACATTCACTCACTGACAACATTCACTGACAACATTCACTGACTGACAACATTCACTCACTGACAACATTCACTGACAACATTCACTGACTGACAACATTCACTGACAACATTCACTCACTGACAACATTCACTGACAACATTCGCTCACTGACAACATTCACTGACAACATTCACTCTCTGACAACATTCACTCACTGACAACATTCACTGACAACATTCACTCACTGACAACATTCACTGACAACATTCGCTCACTGACAACATTCACTGACAACATTCACTCTCTGACAACATTCACTCACTGACAACATTCACTCACTGACAACATTCACTGACAACATTCGCTCACTGACAACATTCACTGACAACATTCACTCTCTGACAACATTCACTCACTGACAACATTCACTGACAACATTCACTCACTGACAACATTCACTGACAACATTCGCTCACTGACAACATTCACTGACAACATTCACTCTCTGACAACATTCACTCACTGACAACATTCACTCACTGACAACATTCACTGAAAACATTCACTGACTGACAACATTCACTCACTGACAACATTCACTGACAACATTCAATCACTGACAACATTCACTGACAACATTCACTGACTGACAACATTCACTCACTGACAACATTCACTGACAACATTCACTCACTGACAACATTCACTGACAACATTCAGTCACTGACAACATTCACTGACAACATTCGCTCACTGACAACATTCACTGACAACATTCACTCACTGACAACATTCACTGACAACATTCACTGACAACATTCACTCTCTGACAACATTCACTCACTGACAACATTCACTGACAACATTCACTCACTGACAACATTCACTGACAACATTCACTCTCTGACAACATTCACTGACAACATTCACTCACTGACAACATTCACTGACAACATTCACTCACTGACAACATTCACTGACAACATTCGCTCACTGACAACATTCACTGACAACATTCACTCTCTGACAACATTCACTCACTGACAACATTCACTCACTGACAACATTCACTCACTGACAACATTCACTGACAACATTCACTCACTGACAACATTCACTCACTGACAACATTCACTGACAACATTCACTCACTGACAACATTCACTCACTGACAACATTCACTGACAACATTCACTCTCTGACAACATTCACTCACTGACAACATTCACTCACTGACAACATTCACTGACAACATTCACTCACTGACAACATTCACTGACAACATTCACTCACTGACAACATTCACTGACAACATTCACTCACTGACAACATTCACTGACAACATTCACTCACTGACAACATTCACTCACTGACAACATTCACTGACAACATTCACTGAAAACATTCACTCACTGACAACATTCACTGACAACATTCACTCTCTGACAACATTCACTGACAACATTCACTCACTGACAACATTCACTGACAACATTCACTCACTGACAACATTCACTGACAACATTCACTCACTGACAACATTCACTGACAACATTCACTCACTGACAACATTCACTCACTGACAACATTCACTGACAACATTCACTCACTGACAACATTCACTGACAACATTTACTCACTGACAACATTCAGTCACTGACAACATTCACTGACAACATTCACTGACAACATTCACTCACTGACAACATTCACTGACAACATTCACTGACAACATTCACTCACTGACAACATTCACTGACAACATTCAATCTCTGACAACAATCACTGACAACATTCACTCTCTGACAACATTCACTGACAACATTCACTCTCTGACAACATTCACTGACAACATTCACTCACTGACAACATTCACTCACTGACAACATTCACTCCCTGACAACATTCACTGACAACATTCACTCTCTGACAACATTCACTGACAACATTCACTCACTGACAACATTCACTGACAACATTCGCTCACTGACAACATTCACTGACAACATTCACTCTCTGACAACATTCACTCACTGACAACATTCACTCACTGACAACATTCACTGACAACATTCACTCACTGACAACATTCACTGACAACATTCACTCACTGACAACATTCACTGACAACATTCACTCACTGACAACATTCACTCACTGACAACATTCACTGACAACATTCACTCACTGACAACATTCACTGACAACATTCACTCACTGACAACATTCACTGACAACATTCTCTGACAACATTCACTGACTGACAACATTCACTGACAACATTCTCTGACAACATTCACTGACTGACAACATTCACTCACTGACAACATTCACTGACAACATTCACTCTCTGACAACATTCACTGACAACATTCACTCACTGACAACATTCACTGACAACATTCACTCACTGACAACATTCACTGACAACATTCACTCACTGACAACATTCACTCACTGACAACATTCACTGACAACATTCACTCACTGACAACATTCACTGACAACATTCACTGACTGACAACATTCACTCACTGACAACATTCACTGACAACATTCACTCACTGACAACATTCACTGACAACATTCACTCACTGACAACATTCACTGACAACATTCGCTCACTGACAACATTCACTGACAACATTCACTCACTGACAACATTCACTCACTGACAACATTCACTGACAACATTCACTCACTGACAACATTCACTGACAACATTCTCTGACAACATTCACTGACTGACAACATTCACTCACTGACAACATTCACTGACAACATTCACTCACTGACAACATTCGCTCACTGACAACATTCACTGACAACATTCACTCACTGACAACATTCACTCACTGACAACATTCACTTTCAACATTCACTCACTGACAACATTCACTGACAACATTCACTGACTGACAACATTCACTCACTGACAACATTCACTGACAACATTCACTCACTGACAACATTCACTGACAACATTCGCTCACTGACAACATTCACTGACAACATTCACTCTCTGACAACATTCACTCACTGACAACATTCACTCACTGACAACATTCACTGACAACATTCACTGACTGACAACATTCACTGACTGACAACATTCACTGACAACATTCACTCACTGACAACATTCACTGACAACATTCACTGACAACATTCACTGACAACATTCACTCACTGACAACATTCACTGACAACATTCGCTCACTGACAACATTCACTGACAACATTCACTCACTGACAACATTCACTGACAACATTCACTGACTGACAACATTCACTCACTGACAACATTCACTGACAACATTCACTCACTGACAACATTCACTGACAACATTCGCTCACTGACAACATTCACTGACAACATTCACTCTCTGACAACATTCACTCACTGACAACATTCACTGACAACATTCACTGACTGACAACATTCACTCACTGACAACATTCACTGACAACATTCACTCACTGACAACATTCACTCACTGACAACATTCACTGACAACATTCGCTCACTGACAACATTCACTGACAACATTCACTCACTGACAACATTCACTGACAACATTCACTGACTGACAACATTCACTCACTGACAACATTCACTGACAACATTCACTCACTGACAACATTCACTGACAACATTCCCTCACTGACAACATTCACTCACTGACAACATTCACTGACAACATTCACTCACTGACAACATTCACTGACAACATTCGCTCACTGACAACATTCACTGACAACATTCACTCTCTGACAACATTCACTCACTGACAACATTCACTCACTGACAACATTCACTGACTGACAACATTCACTCACTGACAACATTCACTGACAACATTCACTCTCTGACAACATTCACTCACTGACAACATTCACTCACTGACAACATTCACTGACAACATTCACTCACTGACAACATTCGCTCACTGACAACATTCACTGACAACATTCACTCTCTGACAACATTCACTCACTGACAACATTCACTGACAACATTCACTGACTGACAACATTCACTCACTGACAACATTCACTGACAACATTCACTCACTGACAACATTCACTGACAACATTCACTGACAACATTCACTGACAACATTCACTCACTGACAACATTCACTGACAACATTCGCTCACTGACAACATTCACTGACAACATTCACTCACTGACAACATTCACTGACAACATTCACTGACTGACAACATTCACTCACTGACAACATTCACTGACAACATTCACTCACTGACAACATTCACTGACAACATTCGCTCACTGACAACATTCACTGACAACATTCACTCTCTGACAACATTCACTCACTGACAACATTCACTCACTGACAACATTCACTGACAACATTCACTGACTGACAACATTCACTGACTGACAACATTCACTGACAACATTCACTCACTGACAACATTCACTGACAACATTCACTCACTGACAACATTCACTGACAACATTCACTCTCTGACAACATTCACTCACTGACAACATTCACTGACAACATTCACTCACTGACAACATTCACTGACAACATTCACTCACTGACAACATTCACTGACAACATTCGCTCACTGACAACATTCACTGACAACATTCACTCTCTGACAACATTCACTCACTGACAACATTCACTCACTGACAACATTCACTGACAACATTCACTGACTGACAACATTCACTCACTGACAACATTCACTGACAACATTCACTCTCTGACAACATTCACTCACTGACAACATTCACTCACTGACAACATTCACTGACAACATTCACTCACTGACAACATTCACTGACAACATTCGCTCACTGACAACATTCACTGACAACATTCACTCTCTGACAACATTCACTCACTGACAACATTCACTCACTGACAACATTCACTGACAACATTCACTCACTGACAACATTCACTGACAACATTCACTCACTGACAACATTCACTGACAACATTCACTCACTGACAACATTCACTCACTGACAACATTCACTGACAACATTCACTCACTGACAACATTCACTGACAACATTCACTCACTGACAACATTCACTGACAACATTCGCTCACTGACAACATTCACTGACAACATTCACTCTCTGACAACATTCACTCACTGACAACATTCACTGACAACATTCACTCACTGACAACATTCACTCACTGACAACATTCACTGACAACATTCACTCACTGACAACATTCACTCACTGACAACATTCACTAACAACATTCGCTCACTGACAACATTCACTGACAACATTCACTCACTGACAACATTCACTGACAACATTCACTGACTGACAACATTCACTCACTGACAACATTCACTGACAACATTCACTCACTGACAACATTCACTGACAACATTCACTCACTGACAACATTCACTGACAACATTCGCTCACTGACAACATTCACTGACAACATTCACTCTCTGACAACATTCACTCACTGACAACATTCACTGACAACATTCACTCACTGACAACATTCACTGACAACATTCACTCACTGACAACATTCACTCACTGACAACATTCACTGACAACATTCACTCACTGACAACATTCACTGACAACATTCACTCACTGACAACATTCACTGACACCATTCACTCACTGACAACATTCACTGACAACATTCGCTCACTGACAACATTCACTGACAACATTCACTCTCTGACAACATTCACTCACTGACAACATTCACTGACAACATTCACTCACTGACAACATTCACTGACAACATTCACTCACTGACAACATTCACTCACTGACAACATTCACTGACAACATTCACTCACTGACAACATTCACTGACAACATTCACTCACTGACAACATTCACTGACAACATTCGCTCACTGACAACATTCACTGACAACATTCACTCTCTGACAACATTCACTCACTGACAACATTCACTCACTGACAACATTCACTGACAACATTCACTGACTGACAACATTCACTCACTGACAACATTCACTGACAACATTCACTCTCTGACAACATTCACTCACTGACAACATTCACTGACAACATTCACTCACTGACAACATTCACTGACAACATTCGCTCACTGACAACATTCACTGACAACATTCACTCTCTGACAACATTCACTCACTGACAACATTCACTCACTGACAACATTCACTGACAACATTCACTCACTGACAACATTCACTGACAACATTCACTGACTGACAACATTCACTCACTGACAACATTCACTGACAACATTCACTCACTGACAACATTCACTGACAACATTCACTCACTGACAACATTCACTGACAACATTCGCTCACTGACAACATTCACTGACAACATTCACTCTCTGACAACATTCACTCACTGACAACATTCACTGACAACATTCACTCACTGACAACATTCACTGACAACATTCACTCACTGACAACATTCACTCACTGACAACATTCACTGACAACATTCACTCACTGACAACATTCACTGACAACATTCACTCACTGACAACATTCACTGACAACATTCGCTCACTGACAACATTCACTGACAACATTCACTCTCTGACAACATTCACTCACTGACAACATTCACTCACTGACAACATTCACTGACAACATTCACTGACAACATTCACTCACTGACAACATTCACTGACAACATTCACTCTCTGACAACATTCACTCACTGACAACATTCACTCACTGACAACATTCACTGACAACATTCACTCACTGACAACATTCACTGACAACATTCACTCACTGACAACATTCACTGACAACATTCGCTCACTGACAACATTCACTGACAACATTCACTCTCTGACAACATTCACTCACTGACAACATTCACTGACAACATTCACTCACTGACAACATTCACTGACAACATTCACTCACTGACAACATTCACTCACTGACAACATTCACTGACAACATTCACTCACTGACAACATTCACTGACAACATTCACTCACTGACAACATTCACTGACAACATTCGCTCACTGACAACATTCACTGACAACATTCACTCTCTGACAACATTCACTCACTGACAACATTCACTCACTGACAACATTCACTGACAACATTCACTGACAACATTCACTCACTGACAACATTCACTGACAACATTCACTCTCTGACAACATTCACTCACTGACAACATTCACTCACTGACAACATTCACTGACAACATTCACTCACTGACAACATTCACTGACTGACAACATTCACTCACTGACAACATTCACTGACAACATTCACTCACTGACAACATTCACTGACAACATTCACTCACTGACAACATTCACTCACTGACAACATTCACTGACAACATTCACTCACTGACAACATTCACTGACAACATTCGCTCACTGACAACATTCACTGACAACATTCACTCACTGACAACATTCACTGACAACATTCACTGACTGACAACATTCACTCACTGACAACATTCACTGACAACATTCACTCACTGACAACATTCACTGACAACATTCCCTCACTGACAACATTCACTGACAACATTCACTCACTGACAACATTCACTGACAACATTCACTCACTGACAACATTCACTGACAACATTCGCTCACTGACAACATTCACTGACAACATTCACTCTCTGACAACATTCACTCACTGACAACATTCACTCACTGACAACATTCACTGACTGACAACATTCACTCACTGACAACATTCACTGACAACATTCACTCTCTGACAACATTCACTCACTGACAACATTCACTGACAACATTCACTCACTGACAACATTCACTGACAACATTCGCTCACTGACAACATTCACTGACAACATTCACTCTCTGACAACATTCACTCACTGACAACATTCACTGACAACATTCACTGACTGACAACATTCACTCACTGACAACATTCACTGACAACATTCACTGACAACATTCACTCACTGACAACATTCACTGACAACATTCGCTCACTGACAACATTCACTGACAACATTCACTCACTGACAACATTCACTGACAACATTCACTGACTGACAACATTCACTCACTGACAACATTCACTGACAACATTCACTCACTGACAACATTCACTGACAACATTCGCTCACTGACAACATTCACTGACAACATTCACTCTCTGACAACATTCACTCACTGACAACATTCACTCACTGACAACATTCACTGACAACATTCACTGACTGACAACATTCACTCACTGACAACATTCACTGACAACATTCACTCACTGACAACATTCACTGACAACATTCGCTCACTGACAACATTCACTGACAACATTCACTCTCTGACAACATTCACTCACTGACAACATTCACTCACTGACAACATTCACTGACAACATTCACTGACAACATTCACTCACTGACAACATTCACTGACAACATTCACTCTCTGACAACATTCACTCACTGACAACATT
Organism: Staurois parvus; assembly: GCF_062004578.1. Taxonomy (NCBI): domain Eukaryota; kingdom Metazoa; phylum Chordata; class Amphibia; order Anura; family Ranidae; genus Staurois; species Staurois parvus. The sequence continues at coordinate 771,037 of NW_028320415.1, read as the reverse complement.
CACTCACTGACAACATTCACTGACAACATTCACTCACTGACAACATTCACTGACAACATTCACTCACTGACAACATTCACTGACAACATTCACTCTCTGACAACATTCACTCACTGACAACATTCACTGACAACATTCACTCACTGACAACATTCACTGACAACATTCACTCACTGACAACATTCACTGACAACATTCGCTCACTGACAACATTCACTGACAACATTCACTCACTGACAACATTCACTCACTGACAACATTCACTGACAACATTCGCTCACTGACAACATTCACTGACAACATTCACTCTCTGACAACATTCACTCACTGACAACATTCACTGACAACATTCACTGACTGACAACATTCACTCACTGACAACATTCACTGACAACATTCACTCACTGACAACATTCACTGACAACATTCACTGACAACATTCACTCACTGACAACATTCACTGACAACATTCGCTCACTGACAACATTCACTGACAACATTCGCTCACTGACAACATTCACTGACAACATTCACTCTCTGACAACATTCACTCACTGACAACATTCACTCACTGACAACATTCACTGACAACATTCACTGACTGACAACATTCACTCACTGACAACATTCACTGACAACATTCACTCACTGACAACATTCACTCACTGACAACATTCACTGACAACATTCGCTCACTGACAACATTCACTGACAACATTCACTCTCTGACAACATTCACTGACAACATTCACTGACTGACAACATTCACTCACTGACAACATTCACTGACAACATTCACTCTCTGACAACATTCACTCACTGACAACATTCACTCACTGACAACATTCACTGACAACATTCACTCACTGACAACATTCACTGACAACATTCGCTCACTGACAACATTCACTGACAACATTCACTCTCTGACAACATTCACACACTGACAACATTCACTCACTGACAACATTCACTGACAACATTCACTCACTGACAATATTCACTGACAACATTCACTCACTGACAACATTCACTGACAACATTCACTCACTGACAACATTCACTCACTGACAACATTCACTGACAACATTCACTCACTGACAACATTCACTGACAACATTCACTCACTGACAACATTCACTGACAACATTCGCTCTCTGACAACATTCACTCACTGACAACATTCACTGACAACATTCACTCACTGACAACATTCACTCACTGACAACATTCACTGACAACATTCACTCACTGACAACATTCACTGACAACATTCGCTCACTGACAACATTCACTCACTGACAACATTCACTGACAACATTCGCTCACTGACAACATTCACTGACAACATTCACTCACTGACAACATTCACTGACAACATTCACTCACTGACAACATTCACTCACTGACAACATTCACTGACAACATTCACTCACTGACAACATTCACTGACAACATTCACTCACTGACAACATTCACTGACAACATTCGCTCACTGACAACATTCACTGACAACATTCACTCTCTGACAACATTCACTCACTGACAACATTCACTGACAACATTCACTCACTGACAACATTCACTGACAACATTCACTGACTGACAACATTCACTCACTGACAACATTCACTGACAACATTCACTCACTGACAACATTCACTGACAACATTCACTCACTGACAACATTCACTGACAACATTCACTCTCTGACAACATTCACTCACTGACAACATTCACTCACTGACAACATTCACTGACAACATTCACTCACTGACAACATTCACTGACAACATTCACTCACTGACAACATTCACTGACAACATTCACTGACTGACAACATTCACTCACTGACAACATTCACTGACAACATACACTCACTGACAACATTCACTGACAACATTCACTCACTGACAACATTCACTGACAACATTCGCTCACTGACAACATTCACTGACAACATTCACTCACTGACAACATTCACTGACAACATTCACTGACTGACAACATTCACTCACTGACAACATTCACTGACAACATTCACTCACTGACAACATTCACTGACAACATTCCCTCACTGACAACATTCACTCACTGACAACATTCACTGACAACATTCACTCACTGACAACATTCACTGACAACATTCACTCACTGACAACATTCACTGACAACATTCACTCTCTGACAACATTCACTCACTGACAACATTCACTGACAACATTCACTGACTGACAACATTCACTCACTGACAACATTCACTGACAACATTCACTCACTGACAACATTCACTGACAACATTCGCTCACTGACAACATTCACTGACAACATTCACTCTCTGACAACATTCACTCACTGACAACATTCACTCACTGACAACATTCACTGACAACATTCACTGACAACATTCACTCACTGACAACATTCACTGACAACATTCACTCTCTGACAACATTCACTCACTGACAACATTCACTCACTGACAACATTCACTGACAACATTCACTCACTGACAACATTCACTGACAACATTCACTCACTGACAACATTCACTGACAACATTCACTGACTGACAACATTCACTCACTGACAACATTCACTGACAACATACACTCACTGACAACATTCACTGACAACATTCACTCACTGACAACATTCACTGACAACATTCGCTCACTGACAACATTCACTGACAACATTCACTCACTGACAACATTCACTGACAACATTCACTCACTGACAACATTCACTCACTGACAACATTCACTGACAACATTCACTCACTGACAACATTCACTGACAACATTCCCTCACTGACAACATTCCCTCACTGACAACATTCACTGACAACATTCACTCACTGACAACATTCACTGACAACATTCACTCACTGACAACATTCACTGACAACATTCGCTCACTGACAACATTCACTGACAACATTCACTCTCTGACAACATTCACTCACTGACAACATTCACTCACTGACAACATTCACTTACAACATTCACTCACTGACAACATTCACTGACAACATTCACTCACTGACAACATTCACTGACAACATTCACTGACTGACAACATTCACTCACTGACAACATTCACTGACAACATTCACTCACTGACAACATTCACTGACAACATTCACTGACTGACAACATTCACTCACTGACAACATTCACTGACAACATTCACTCACTGACAACATTCACTGACAACATTCGCTCACTGACAACATTCACTGACAACATTCACTCTCTGACAACATTCACTCACTGACAACATTCACTCACTGACAACATTCACTGACAACATTCACTCACTGACAACATTCACTGACAACATTCGCTCACTGACAACATTCACTGACAACATTCACTCACTGACAACATTCACTGACAACATTCACTGACTGACAACATTCACTCACTGACAACATTCACTGACAACATTCACTCACTGACAACATTCACTGACAACATTCGCTCACTGACAACATTCACTGACAACATTCACTCTCTGACAACATTCACTCACTGACAACATTCACTGACAACATTCACTCACTGACAACATTCACTCACTGACAACATTCACTGACAACATTCACTCACTGACAACATTCACTGACAACATTCGCTCACTGACAACATTCACTGACAACATTCACTCTCTGACAACATTCACTCACTGACAACATTCACTCACTGACAACATTCACTGACAACATTCACTGACTGACAACATTCACTCACTGACAACATTCACTGACAACATTCACTCACTGACAACATTCACTGACAACATTCGCTCACTGACAACATTCACTGACAACATTCACTCTCTGACAACATTCACTCACTGACAACATTCACTCACTGACAACATTCACTGACAACATTCACTGACAACATTCACTCACTGACAACATTCACTGACAACATTCACTCTCTGACAACATTCACTCACTGACAACATTCACTCACTGACAACATTCACTGACAACATTCACTCACTGACAACATTCACTGACAACATTCACTCACTGACAACATTCACTGACAACATTCACTGACTGACAACATTCACTCACTGACAACATTCACTGACAACATTCACTCACTGACAACATTCACTGACAACATTCACTCACTGACAACATTCACTGACAACATTCGCTCACTGACAACATTCACTGACAACATTCACTCACTGACAACATTCACTGACAACATTCACTGACTGACAACATTCACTCACTGACAACATTCACTGACAACATTCACTCACTGACAACATTCACTGACAACATTCCCTCACTGACAACATTCCCTCACTGACAACATTCACTGACAACATTCACTCACTGACAACATTCACTGACAACATTCACTCACTGACAACATTCACTGACAACATTCGCTCACTGACAACATTCACTGACAACATTCACTCTCTGACAACATTCACTCACTGACAACATTCACTCACTGACAACATTCACTGACTGACAACATTCACTCACTGACAACATTCACTGACAACATTCACTCTCTGACAACATTCACTCACTGACAACATTCACTCACTGACAACATTCACTGACAACATTCGCTCACTGACAACATTCACTGACAACATTCACTCACTGACAACATTCACTGACAACATTCACTGACTGACAACATTCACTCACTGACAACATTCACTGACAACATTCACTCACTGACAACATTCACTGACAACATTCCCTCACTGACAACATTCACTCACTGACAACATTCACTGACAACATTCACTCACTGACAACATTCACTGACAACATTCGCTCACTGACAACATTCACTGACAACATTCACTCTCTGACAACATTCACTCACTGACAACATTCACTCACTGACAACATTCACTGACTGACAACATTCACTCACTGACAACATTCACTGACAACATTCACTCTCTGACAACATTCACTCACTGACAACATTCACTCACTGACAACATTCACTGACAACATTCACTCACTGACAACATTCACTGACAACATTCGCTCACTGACAACATTCACTGACAACATTCACTCTCTGACAACATTCACTCACTGACAACATTCACTAACAACATTCACTGACTGACAACATTCACTCACTGACAACATTCACTGACAACATTCACTCACTGACAACATTCACTGACAACATTCACTGACAACATTCACTGACAACATTCACTCACTGACAACATTCACTGACAACATTCGCTCACTGACAACATTCACTGACAACATTCACTGACTGACAACATTCACTCACTGACAACATTCACTGACAACATTCACTCACTGACAACATTCACTGACAACATTCGCTCACTGACAACATTCACTGACAACATTCACTCTCTGACAACATTCACTCACTGACAACATTCACTCACTGACAACATTCACTGACAACATTCACTGACTGACAACATTCACTCACTGACAACATTCACTGACAACATTCACTCACTGACAACATTCACTCACTGACAACATTCACTGACAACATTCGCTCACTGACAACATTCACTGACAACATTCGCTCACTGACAACATTCACTGACAACATTCACTCTCTGACAACATTCACTCACTGACAACATTCACTCACTGACAACATTCACTGACAACATTCACTCACTGACAACATTCACTGACAACATTCGCTCACTGACAACATTCACTGACAACATTCACTCTCTGACAACATTCACTCACTGACAACATTCACTCACTGACAACATTCACTGACAACATTCACTCACTGACAACATTCACTGACAACATTCACTCACTGACAACATTCACTTACAACATTCACTCACTGACAACATTCACTGACAACATTCACTCACTGACAACATTCACTGACAACATTCACTGACTGACAACATTCACTCACTGACAACATTCACTGACAACATTCACTCACTGACAACATTCACTGACAACATTCACTGACTGACAACATTCACTCACTGACAATATTCACTGACAACATTCACTCACTGACAACATTCACTGACAACATTCGCTCACTGAAAACATTCACTGACAACATTCACTCACTGACAACATTCACTCACTGACAACATTCACTGACAACATTCACTCACTGACAACATTCACTGACAACATTCTCTGACAACATTCACTGACTGACAACATTCACTCACTGACAACATTCACTGACAACATTCACTCACTGACAACATTCACTGACAACATTCGCTCACTGACAACATTCACTGACAACATTCACTCTCTGACAACATTCACTCACTGACAACATTCACTCACTGACAACATTCACTGGCAACATTCACTCACTGACAACATTCACTGACAACATTCACTGACTGACAACATTCACTCACTGACAACATTCACTGACAACATTCACTCACTGACAACATTCACTGACAACATTCGCTCACTGACAACATTCACTGACAACATTCACTCTCTGACAACATTCACTCACTGACAACATTCACTCACTGACAACATTCACTGACAACATTCACTGACTGACAACATTCACTGACAACATTCACTCACTGACAACATTCACTGACAACATTCACTCACTGACAACATTCACTGACAACATTCACTCACTGACAACATTCACTGACAACATTCACTGACTGACAACATTCACTCACTGACAACATTCACTGACAACATTCACTCACTATCAACATTCACTGACAACATTCACTGACAACATTCACTCACTGACAACATTCACTGACAACATTCACTCACTGACAACATTCACTGACAACATTCACTCACTATCAACATTCACTGACAACATTCACTCACTGACAACATTCACTCACTGACAACATTCACTCACTGACAACATTCACTGACAACATTCACTCACTGACAACATTCACTCACTAACAACATACACTGCCAACATTCACTCACTGACAACATTCACTGACAACATTCACTCTCTGACAACATTCACTCACTGACAACATTCACTCACTGACAACATTCACTGACAACATTCACTCACTGACAACATTCACTGACAACATTCCCTCACTGACAACATTCACTGACAACATTCACTCTCTGACAACATTCACTGACAACATTCACTGACAACATTCGCTCACTGACAACATTCACTGACAACATTCACTCACTGACAACATTCACTCACTGACAACATTCACTGACAACATTCACTCTCTGACAACATTCACTGACAACATTCACTGACAACATTCGCTCACTGACAACATTCACTGACAACATTCACTCACTGACAACATTCACTGACAACATTCACTCACTGACAACATTCACTGACAACATTCACTCACTGAGAACATTCACTCACTGACAACATTCACTCACTGACAACATTCACTCACTGACAACATTCACTGACAACATTCACTCACTGACAACATTCACTGACAACATTCACTCACTGACAACATTCACTGACAACATTCGCTCACTGACAACATTCACTGACAACATTCACTCTCTGACAACATTCACTCACTGACAACATTCACTGACAACATTCCCTCACTGACAACATTCACTCACTGACAACATTCACTCACTGACAACATTCACTGACAACATTCACTCACTGACAACATTCACTCACTGACAACATTCACTGACAACATTCACTCACTGACAACATTCACTGACAACATTCGCTCACTGACAACATTCACTGACAACATTCACTCTCTGACAACATTCACTCACTGACAACATTCACTCACTGACAACATTCACTGACAACATTCCCTCACTGACAACATTCACTGACAACATTCACTCTCTGACAACATTCACTGACAACATTCACTGACAACATTCGCTCACTGACAACATTCACTGACAACATTCACTCACTGACAACATTCACTCACTGACAACATTCACTGACAACATTCACTCTCTGACAACATTCACTGACAACATTCACTGACAACATTCGCTCACTGACAACATTCACTGACAACATTCACTCTCTGACAACATTCACTCACTAACAACATTCACTGACAACATTCACTCACTGACAACATTCACTCACTGACAACATTCACTGACAACATTCACTCACTGACAACATTCACTGACAACATTCACTCCCTGACAACATTCACTGACAACATTCGCTCACTGACAACATTCACTCTCTGACAACATTCACTCTCTGACAACATTCACTCACTGACAATATTCACTCACTGACAACATTCACTCACTGACAACATTCACTCTCTGACAACATTCACTCACTGACAACATTCACTGACAACATTCACTGACAACATTCACTCACTGACAACATTCACTGACAACATTCACTCACTGACAACATTCACTGACAACATTCACTCACTGACAACATTCACTGACAACATTCGCTCACTGACAACATTCACTCTCTGACAACATTCACTCACTGACAACATTCACTGACAACATTCACTCACTGACAACATTCACTGACAACATTCACTCACTGACAACATTCACTGACAACATTCACTCACTGACAACATTCACTCTCTGACAACATTCACTCACTGACAACATTCACTGACAACATTCACTCACTGACAACATTCACTCACTGACAACATTCACTGACAACATTCACTCACTGACAACATTCACTGACAACATTCACTCACTGACAACATTCACTGACAACATTCACTCACTATCAACATTCACTGACAACATTCACTCTCTGACAACATTCACTGACAACATTCACTCACTGACAACATTCACTGACAACATTCACTCACTGACAGCATTCACTGACAACATTCACTCTCTGACAACATTCACTCACTGACAACATTCACTGACAACATTCACTCACTGACAACATTCACTGACAACATTCACTCACTGACAACATTCACTGACAACATTCACTCACTATCAACATTCACTGACAACGTTCACTCTCTGACAACATTCACTGACAACATTCACTCACTGACAACATTCACTGACAACATTCACTCACTGACTACATTCACTGACAACATTCACTCACTGACAACATTCACTGACAACATTCACTCACTGACAACATTCACTGACAACATTCACTCACTGACAACATTCACTGACAACATTCACTCACTGACAACATTCACTCTCTGACAACATTCACTAACTGACAACATTCACTGACAACATTCACTGACAACATTCACTCACTGACAACATTCACTGACAACATTCACTCACTGACAACATTCACTGACAACATTCACTCACTATCAACATTCACTGACAACATTCACTCTCTGACAACATTCACTGACAACATTCACTGACAACATTCACTCACTGACAACATTCACTGACAACATTCACTCACTGACAACATTCACTGACAACATTCACTGACAACATTCACTCACTGACAACATTCATTGACAACATTCACTCACTGACAACATTCACTGACAACATTCACTCACTGACAACGTTCACTGACAACATTCACTCACTGACAACATTCACTGACAACATTCACTCACTATCAACATTCACTGACAACATTCAATCTCTCACAACATTCACTGACAACATACACTGACAACATTCACTCACTGACAACATTCACTGACAACATTCACTCACTGACAACATTCACTGACAACATTCACTCACTGACAACATTCACTGACAACATTCACTCACTGACAACATTCACTGACAACATTCGCTCACTGACAACATTCACTGACAACATTCACTCTCTGACAACATTCACTCACTGACAACATTCACTGACAACATTCACTCACTGACAACATTCACTGACAACATTCACTCACTGACAACATTTTCTGACAACATTCACTCACTGACAACATTCACTGACAACATTCACTCACTGACAACATTCGCTCACTGACAACATTCACTGACAACATTCACTCTCTGACAACATTCACTGACAACATTCCCTCACTGACAACATTCACTCACTGACAACATTCACTGACAACATTCCCTCACTGACAACATTCACTCACTGACAACATTCACTGACAACATTCACTCACTGACAACATTCACTAACAACATTCACTGACTGACAACATTCACTCACTGACAACATTCACTGACAACATTCACTCACTGACAACATTCACTGACAACATTCACTGACTGACAACATTCACTCACTGACAACATTCACTGACAACATTCACTCACTGACAACATTCACTGACAACATTCGCTCACTGACAACATTCACTGACAACATTCACTCTCTGACAACATTCACTCACTGACAACATTCACTCACTGACAACATTCACTGACAACATTCACTGACAACATTCACTCACTGACAACATTCACTGACAACATTCACTCTCTGACAACATTCACTCACTGACAACATTCACTCACTGACAACATTCACTGACAACATTCACTCACTGACAACATTCACTGACAACATTCACTCACTGACAACATTCACTGACAACATTCACTGACTGACAACATTCACTCACTGACAACATTCACTGACAACATTCACTCACTGACAACATTCACTGACAACATTCACTCACTGACAACATTCACTGACAACATTCGCTCACTGACAACATTCACTGACAACATTCACTCACTGACAACATTCACTGACAACATTCACTGACTGACAACATTCACTCACTGACAACATTCACTGACAACATTCACTCACTGACAACATTCACTGACAACATTCACTCACTGACAACATTCACTCACTGACAACATTCACTGACAACATTCACTCACTGACAACATTCACTGACAACATTCGCTCACTGACAACATTCACTGACAACATTCACTCACTGACAACATTCACTGACAACATTCACTGACTGACAACATTCACTCACTGACAACATTCACTGACAACATTCACTCACTGACAACATTCACTGACAACATTCCCTCACTGACAACATTCACTGACAACATTCACTCACTGACAACATTCACTGACAACATTCACTCACTGACAACATTCACTGACAACATTCGCTCACTGACAACATTCACTGACAACATTCACTCTCTGACAACATTCACTCACTGACAACATTCACTCACTGACAACATTCACTGACTGACAACATTCACTCACTGACAACATTCACTGACAACATTCACTCTCTGACAACATTCACTCACTGACAACATTCACTGACAACATTCACTCACTGACAACATTCACTGACAACATTCGCTCACTGACAACATTCACTGACAACATTCACTCTCTGACAACATTCACTCACTGACAACATTCACTGACAACATTCACTGACTGACAACATTCACTCACTGACAACATTCACTGACAACATTCACTGACAACATTCACTGACAACATTCACTCACTGACAACATTCACTGACAACATTCGCTCACTGACAACATTCACTGACAACATTCACTCACTGACAACATTCACTGACAACATTCACTGACTGACAACATTCACTCACTGACAACATTCACTGACAACATTCACTCACTGACAACATTCACTGACAACATTCGCTCACTGACAACATTCACTGACAACATTCACTCTCTGACAACATTCACTCACTGACAACATTCACTCACTGACAACATTCACTGACAACATTCACTGACTGACAACATTCACTCACTGACAACATTCACTGACAACATTCGCTCACTGACAACATTCACTGACAACATTCACTCTCTGACAACATTCACTCACTGACAACATTCACTCACTGACAACATTCACTGACAACATTCACTGACAACATTCACTCACTGACAACATTCACTGACAACATTCACTCTCTGACAACATTCACTCACTGACAACATTCACTCACTGACAACATTCACTGACAACATTCACTCACTGACAACATTCACTGACAACATTCACTCACTGACAACATTCACTGACAACATTCACTCTCTGACAACATTCACTCACTGACAACATTCACTGACAACATTCACTCACTGACAACATTCACTGACAACATTCACTCACTGACAACATTCACTGACAACATTCGCTCACTGACAACATTCACTGACAACATTCACTCACTGACAACATTCACTCACTGACAACATTCACTGACAACATTCGCTCACTGACAACATTCACTGACAACATTCACTCTCTGACAACATTCACTCACTGACAACATTCACTGACAACATTCACTGACTGACAACATTCACTCACTGACAACATTCACTGACAACATTCACTCACTGACAACATTCACTGACAACATTCACTGACAACATTCACTCACTGACAACATTCACTGACAACATTCGCTCACTGACAACATTCACTGACAACATTCGCTCACTGACAACATTCACTGACAACATTCACTCTCTGACAACATTCACTCACTGACAACATTCACTCACTGACAACATTCACTGACAACATTCACTGACTGACAACATTCACTCACTGACAACATTCACTGACAACATTCACTCACTGACAACATTCACTCACTGACAACATTCACTGACAACATTCGCTCACTGACAACATTCACTGACAACATTCACTCTCTGACAACATTCACTGACAACATTCACTGACTGACAACATTCACTCACTGACAACATTCACTGACAACATTCACTCTCTGACAACATTCACTCACTGACAACATTCACTCACTGACAACATTCACTGACAACATTCACTCACTGACAACATTCACTGACAACATTCGCTCACTGACAACATTCACTGACAACATTCACTCTCTGACAACATTCACACACTGACAACATTCACTCACTGACAACATTCACTGACAACATTCACTCACTGACAATATTCACTGACAACATTCACTCACTGACAACATTCACTGACAACATTCACTCACTGACAACATTCACTCACTGACAACATTCACTGACAACATTCACTCACTGACAACATTCACTGACAACATTCACTCACTGACAACATTCACTGACAACATTCGCTCTCTGACAACATTCACTCACTGACAACATTCACTGACAACATTCACTCACTGACAACATTCACTGACAACATTCACTCACTGACAACATTCACTGACAACATTCGCTCACTGACAACATTCACACACTGACAACATTCACTCACTGACAACATTCACTGACAACATTCACTCACTGACAATATTCACTGACAACATTCACTCACTGACAACATTCACTGACAACATTCACTCACTGACAACATTCACTCACTGACAACATTCACTGACAACATTCACTCACTGACAACATTCACTGACAACATTCGCTCACTGACAACATTCACTGACAACATTCACTCACTGACAACATTCACTGACAACATTCACTGACTGACAACATTCACTCACTGACAACATTCACTGACAACATTCACTCACTGACAACATTCACTGACAACATTCCCTCACTGACAACATTCACTCACTGACAACATTCACTGACAACATTCACTCACTGACAACATTCACTGACAACATTCACTCACTGACAACATTCACTGACAACATTCACTCTCTGACAACATTCACTCACTGACAACATTCACTGACAACATTCACTGACTGACAACATTCACTCACTGACAACATTCACTGACAACATTCACTCACTGACAACATTCACTGACAACATTCGCTCACTGACAACATTCACTGACAACATTCACTCTCTGACAACATTCACTCACTGACAACATTCACTCACTGACAACATTCACTGACAACATTCACTGACAACATTCACTCACTGACAACATTCACTGACAACATTCACTCTCTGACAACATTCACTCACTGACAACATTCACTCACTGACAACATTCACTGACAACATTCACTCACTGACAACATTCACTGACAACATTCACTCACTGACAACATTCACTGACAACATTCACTGACTGACAACATTCACTCACTGACAACATTCACTGACAACATACACTCACTGACAACATTCACTGACAACATTCACTCACTGACAACATTCACTGACAACATTCGCTCACTGACAACATTCACTGACAACATTCACTCACTGACAACATTCACTGACAACATTCACTCACTGACAACATTCACTCACTGACAACATTCACTGACAACATTCACTCACTGACAACATTCACTGACAACATTCCCTCACTGACAACATTCCCTCACTGACAACATTCACTGACAACATTCACTCACTGACAACATTCACTGACAACATTCACTCACTGACAACATTCACTGACAACATTCGCTCACTGACAACATTCACTCTCTGACAACATTCACTCACTGACAACATTCACTCACTGACAACATTCACTCACTGACAACATTCACTGACAACATTCACTCACTGACAACATTCACTGACAACATTCACTGACTGACAACATTCACTCACTGACAACATTCACTGACAACATTCACTCACTGACAACATTCACTGACAACATTCACTGACTGACAACATTCACTCACTGACAACATTCACTGACAACATTCACTCACTGACAACATTCACTGACAACATTCGCTCACTGACAACATTCACTGACAACATTCACTCTCTGACAACATTCACTCACTGACAACATTCACTCACTGACAACATTCACTGACAACATTCACTCACTGACAACATTCACTGACAACATTCGCTCACTGACAACATTCACTGACAACATTCACTCACTGACAACATTCACTGACAACATTCACTGACTGACAACATTCACTCACTGACAACATTCACTGACAACATTCACTCACTGACAACATTCACTGACAACATTCGCTCACTGACAACATTCACTGACAACATTCACTCTCTGACAACATTCACTCACTGACAACATTCACTGACAACATTCACTCACTGACAACATTCACTCACTGACAACATTCACTGACAACATTCACTCACTGACAACATTCACTGACAACATTCGCTCACTGACAACATTCACTGACAACATTCACTCTCTGACAACATTCACTCACTGACAACATTCACTCACTGACAACATTCACTGACAACATTCACTGACTGACAACATTCACTCACTGACAACATTCACTGACAACATTCACTCACTGACAACATTCACTGACAACATTCGCTCACTGACAACATTCACTGACAACATTCACTCTCTGACAACATTCACTCACTGACAACATTCACTCACTGACAACATTCACTGACAACATTCACTGACAACATTCACTCACTGACAACATTCACTGACAACATTCACTCTCTGACAACATTCACTCACTGACAACATTCACTCACTGACAACATTCACTGACAACATTCACTCACTGACAACATTCACTGACAACATTCACTCACTGACAACATTCACTGACAACATTCACTGACTGACAACATTCACTCACTGACAACATTCACTGACAACATTCACTCACTGACAACATTCACTGACAACATTCACTCACTGACAACATTCACTGACAACATTCGCTCACTGACAACATTCACTGACAACATTCACTCACTGACAACATTCACTGACAACATTCACTGACTGACAACATTCACTCACTGACAACATTCACTGACAACATTCACTCACTGACAACATTCACTGACAACATTCCCTCACTGACAACATTCCCTCACTGACAACATTCACTGACAACATTCACTCACTGACAACATTCACTGACAACATTCACTCACTGACAACATTCACTGACAACATTCGCTCACTGACAACATTCACTGACAACATTCACTCTCTGACAACATTCACTCACTGACAACATTCACTCACTGACAACATTCACTGACTGACAACATTCACTCACTGACAACATTCACTGACAACATTCACTCTCTGACAACATTCACTCACTGACAACATTCACTCACTGACAACATTCACTGACAACATTCACTCACTGACAACATTCACTGACAACATTCGCTCACTGACAACATTCACTGACAACATTCACTCACTGACAACATTCACTGACAACATTCACTGACTGACAACATTCACTCACTGACAACATTCACTGACAACATTCACTCACTGACAACATTCACTGACAACATTCCCTCACTGACAACATTCACTCACTGACAACATTCACTGACAACATTCACTCACTGACAACATTCACTGACAACATTCGCTCACTGACAACATTCACTGACAACATTCACTCTCTGACAACATTCACTCACTGACAACATTCACTCACTGACAACATTCACTGACTGACAACATTCACTCACTGACAACATTCACTGACAACATTCACTCTCTGACAATATTCACTCACTGACAACATTCACTCACTGACAACATTCACTGACAACATTCACTCACTGACAACATTCACTGACAACATTCGCTCACTGACAACATTCACTGACAACATTCACTCTCTGACAACATTCACTCACTGACAACATTCACTAACAACATTCACTGACTGACAACATTCACTCACTGACAACATTCACTGACAACATTCACTCACTGACAACATTCACTGACAACATTCACTGACAACATTCACTGACAACATTCACTCACTGACAACATTCACTGACAACATTCGCTCACTGACAACATTCACTGACAACATTCACTCACTGACAACATTCACTGACAACATTCACTGACTGACAACATTCACTCACTGACAACATTCACTGACAACATTCACTCACTGACAACATTCACTGACAACATTCGCTCACTGACAACATTCACTGACAACATTCACTCTCTGACAACATTCACTCACTGACAACATTCACTCACTGACAACATTCACTGACAACATTCACTGACTGACAACATTCACTCACTGACAACATTCACTGACAACATTCACTCACTGACAACATTCACTCACTGACAACATTCACTGACAACATTCGCTCACTGACAACATTCACTGACAACATTCGCTCACTGACAACATTCACTGACAACATTCACTCTCTGACAACATTCACTCACTGACAACATTCACTCACTGACAACATTCACTGACAACATTCACTCACTGACAACATTCACTGACAACATTCACTCTCTGACAACATTCACTCACTGACAACATTCACTCACTGACAACATTCACTGACAACATTCACTCACTGACAACATTCACTGACAACATTCACTCACTGACAACATTCACTTACAACATTCACTCACTGACAACATTCACTGACAACATTCACTCACTGACAACATTCACTGACAACATTCACTGACTGACAACATTCACTCACTGACAACATTCACTGACAACATTCACTCACTGACAACATTCACTGACAACATTCACTGACTGACAACATTCACTCACTGACAATATTCACTGACAACATTCACTCACTGACAACATTCACTGACAACATTCGCTCACTGAAAACATTCACTGACAACATTCACTCACTGACAACATTCACTCACTGACAACATTCACTGACAACATTCACTCACTGACAACATTCACTGACAACATTCTCTGACAACATTCACTGACTGACAACATTCACTCACTGACAACATTCACTGACAACATTCACTCACTGACAACATTCACTGACAACATTCGCTCACTGACAACATTCACTGACAACATTCACTCTCTGACAACATTCACTCACTGACAACATTCACTCACTGACAACATTCACTGGCAACATTCACTCACTGACAACATTCACTGACAACATTCACTGACTGACAACATTCACTCACTGACAACATTCACTGACAACATTCACTCACTGACAACATTCACTGACAACATTCGCTCACTGACAACATTCACTGACAACATTCACTCTCTGACAACATTCACTCACTGACAACATTCACTCACTGACAACATTCACTGACTGACAACATTCACTCACTGACTACATTCACTGACAACATTCACTCACTGACAACATTCACTGACAACATTCACTGACAACATTCACTCACTGACAACATTCACTGACAACATTCGCTCACTGACAACATTCACTGACAACATTCACTCACTGACAACATTCACTGACAACATTCACTGACTGACAACATTCACTCACTGACAACATTCACTGACAACATTCACTCACTGACAACATTCACTGACAACATTCGCTCACTGACAACATTCACTGACAACATTCACTCTCTGACAACATTCACTCACTGACAACATTCACTCACTGACAACATTCACTGACTGACAACATTCACTCACTGACAACATTCACTGACAACATTCACTCACTGACAACATTCACTCACTGACAACATTCACTGACAACATTCGCTCACTGACAACATTCACTGACAACATTCACTCACTGACAACATTCACTGACAACATTCACTGACTGACAACATTCACTCACTGACAACATTCACTGACAACATTCACTCACTGACAACATTCACTGACAACATTCCCTCACTGACAACATTCACTCACTGACAACATTCACTGACAACATTCACTCACTGACAACATTCACTGACAACATTCACTCACTGACAACATTCACTGACAACATTCACTGACAACATTCACTCACTGACAACATTCACTGACAACATTCGCTCACTGACAACATTCACTGACAACATTCACTCTCTGACAACATTCACTCACTGACAACATTCACTCACTGACAACATTCACTGACTGACAACATTCACTCACTGACAACATTCACTGACAACATTCACTCTCTGACAACATTCACTCACTGACAACATTCACTCACTGACAACATTCACTGACAACATTCACTCACTGACAACATTCACTGACAACATTCGCTCACTGACAACATTCACTGACAACATTCACTCTCTGACAACATTCACTCACTGACAACATTCACTCACTGACAACATTCACTGACAACATTCACTGACTGACAACATTCACTCACTGACAACATTCACTGACAACATTCACTCACTGACAACATTCACTCACTGACAACATTCACTGACAACATTCGCTCACTGACAACATTCACTGACAACATTCACTCTCTGACAACATTCACTCACTGACAACATTCACTGACAACATTCACTCACTGACAACATTCACTGACAACATTCACTCACTGACAACATTCACTGACAACATTCGCTCACTGACAACATTCACTGACAACATTCACTCTCTGACAACATTCACTCACTGACAACATTCACTCACTGACAACATTCACTGACAACATTCACTCACTGACAACATTCACTCACTGACAACATTCACTGACAACATTCACTCTCTGACAACATTCACTCACTGACAACATTCACTCACTGACAACATTCACTGACAACATTCACTCACTGACAACATTCACTGACAACATTCGCTCACTGACAACATTCACTGACAACATTCACTCTCTGACAACATTCACTCACTGACAACATTCACTCACTGACAACATTCACTGACAACATTCACTCACTGACAACATTCACTGACAACATTCCCTCACTGACAACATTCACTCACTGACAACATTCACTGACAACATTCACTCACTGACAACATTCACTGACAACATTCACTCACTGACAACATTCACTGACAACATTCGCTCACTGACAACATTCACTGACAACATTCACTCTCTGACAACATTCACTCACTGACAACATTCACTGACAACATTCACTCACTGACAACATTCACTCACTGACAACATTCACTGACAACATTCACTCACTGACAACATTCACTGACAACATTCACTCACTGACAACATTCACTCACTGACAACATTCACTAACAACATTCGCTCACTGACAACATTCACTGACAACATTCACTCACTGACAACATTCACTGACAACATTCACTGACTGACAACATTCACTCACTGACAACATTCACTGACAACATTCACTCACTGACAACATTCACTGACAACATTCACTCACTGACAACATTCACTGACAACATTCGCTCACTGACAACATTCACTGACAACATTCACTCTCTGACAACATTCACTCACTGACAACATTCACTGACAACATTCACTCACTGACAACATTCACTGACAACATTCACTCACTGACAACATTCACTCACTGACAACATTCACTGACACCATTCACTCACTGACAACATTCACTGACAACATTCGCTCACTGACAACATTCACTGACAACATTCACTCTCTGACAACATTCACTCACTGACAACATTCACTGACAACATTCACTCACTGACAACATTCACTGACAACATTCACTCACTGACAACATTCACTCACTGACAACATTCACTGACAACATTCACTCACTGACAACATTCACTGACAACATTCGCTCACTGACAACATTCACTGACAACATTCACTCTCTGACAACATTCACTCACTGACAACATTCACTCACTGACAACATTCACTGACAACATTCACTGACTGACAACATTCACTCACTGACAACATTCACTGACAACATTCACTCTCTGACAACATTCACTCACTGACAACATTCACTCACTGACAACATTCACTGACAACATTCACTCACTGACAACATTCACTGACAACATTCACTCACTGACAACATTCACTGACAACATTCACTCACTGACAACATTCACTCACTGACAACATTCACTGACAACATTCACTCACTGACAACATTCACTGACAACATTCACTCACTGACAACATTCACTCACTGACAACATTCACTGACAACATTCGCTCACTGACAACATTCACTGACAACATTCACTCACTGACAACATTCACTCACTGACAACATTCACTGACAACATTCACTCACTGACAACATTCACTGACAACATTCACTCACTGACAACATTCACTGACAACATTCACTGACTGACAACATTCACTCACTGACAACATTCACTGACAACATTCACTGACTGACAACATTCACTGACAACATTCACTCACTGACAACATTCACTGACAACATTCGCTCACTGACAACATTCACTGACAACATTCACTCTCTGACAACATTCACTCACTGACAACATTCACTGACAACATTCACTCACTGACAACATTCACTGACAACATTCGCTCACTGACAACATTCACTGACAACATTCACTCTCTGACAACATTCACTCACTGACAACATTCACTCACTGACAACATTCACTGACAACATTCGCTCACTGACAACATTCACTGACAACATTCACTCTCTGACAACATTCACTCACTGACAACATTCACTGACAACATTCACTCACTGACAACATTCACTGACAACATTCGCTCACTGACAACATTCACTGACAACATTCACTCTCTGACAACATTCACTCACTGACAACATTCACTCACTGACAACATTCACTGAAAACATTCACTGACTGACAACATTCACTCACTGACAACATTCACTGACAACATTCAATCACTGACAACATTCACTGACAACATTCACTGACTGACAACATTCACTCACTGACAACATTCACTGACAACATTCACTCACTGACAACATTCACTGACAACATTCAGTCACTGACAACATTCACTGACAACATTCGCTCACTGACAACATTCACTGACAACATTCACTCACTGACAACATTCACTGACAACATTCACTGACAACATTCACTCTCTGACAACATTCACTCACTGACAACATTCACTGACAACATTCACTCACTGACAACATTCACTGACAACATTCACTCTCTGACAACATTCACTGACAACATTCACTCACTGACAACATTCACTGACAACATTCACTCACTGACAACATTCACTGACAACATTCGCTCACTGACAACATTCACTGACAACATTCACTCTCTGACAACATTCACTCACTGACAACATTCACTCACTGACAACATTCACTCACTGACAACATTCACTGACAACATTCACTCACTGACAACATTCACTCACTGACAACATTCACTGACAACATTCACTCACTGACAACATTCACTCACTGACAACATTCACTGACAACATTCACTCTCTGACAACATTCACTCACTGACAACATTCACTCACTGACAACATTCACTGACAACATTCACTCACTGACAACATTCACTGACAACATTCACTCACTGACAACATTCACTGACAACATTCACTCACTGACAACATTCACTGACAACATTCACTCACTGACAACATTCACTCACTGACAACATTCACTGACAACATTCACTGAAAACATTCACTCACTGACAACATTCACTGACAACATTCACTCTCTGACAACATTCACTGACAACATTCACTCACTGACAACATTCACTGACAACATTCACTCACTGACAACATTCACTGACAACATTCACTCACTGACAACATTCACTGACAACATTCACTCACTGACAACATTCACTCACTGACAACATTCACTGACAACATTCACTCACTGACAACATTCACTGACAACATTTACTCACTGACAACATTCAGTCACTGACAACATTCACTGACAACATTCACTGACAACATTCACTCACTGACAACATTCACTGACAACATTCACTGACAACATTCACTCACTGACAACATTCACTGACAACATTCAATCTCTGACAACAATCACTGACAACATTCACTCTCTGACAACATTCACTGACAACATTCACTCTCTGACAACATTCACTGACAACATTCACTCACTGACAACATTCACTCACTGACAACATTCACTCCCTGACAACATTCACTGACAACATTCACTCTCTGACAACATTCACTGACAACATTCACTCACTGACAACATTCACTGACAACATTCGCTCACTGACAACATTCACTGACAACATTCACTCTCTGACAACATTCACTCACTGACAACATTCACTCACTGACAACATTCACTGACAACATTCACTCACTGACAACATTCACTGACAACATTCACTCACTGACAACATTCACTGACAACATTCACTCACTGACAACATTCACTCACTGACAACATTCACTGACAACATTCACTCACTGACAACATTCACTGACAACATTCACTCACTGACAACATTCACTGACAACATTCTCTGACAACATTCACTGACTGACAACATTCACTGACAACATTCTCTGACAACATTCACTGACTGACAACATTCACTCACTGACAACATTCACTGACAACATTCACTCTCTGACAACATTCACTGACAACATTCACTCACTGACAACATTCACTGACAACATTCACTCACTGACAACATTCACTGACAACATTCACTCACTGACAACATTCACTCACTGACAACATTCACTGACAACATTCACTCACTGACAACATTCACTGACAACATTCACTGACTGACAACATTCACTCACTGACAACATTCACTGACAACATTCACTCACTGACAACATTCACTGACAACATTCACTCACTGACAACATTCACTGACAACATTCGCTCACTGACAACATTCACTGACAACATTCACTCACTGACAACATTCACTCACTGACAACATTCACTGACAACATTCACTCACTGACAACATTCACTGACAACATTCTCTGACAACATTCACTGACTGACAACATTCACTCACTGACAACATTCACTGACAACATTCACTCACTGACAACATTCGCTCACTGACAACATTCACTGACAACATTCACTCACTGACAACATTCACTCACTGACAACATTCACTTTCAACATTCACTCACTGACAACATTCACTGACAACATTCACTGACTGACAACATTCACTCACTGACAACATTCACTGACAACATTCACTCACTGACAACATTCACTGACAACATTCGCTCACTGACAACATTCACTGACAACATTCACTCTCTGACAACATTCACTCACTGACAACATTCACTCACTGACAACATTCACTGACAACATTCACTGACTGACAACATTCACTCACTGACAACATTCACTGACAACATTCACTCACTGACAACATTCACTGACAACATTCACTGACAACATTCACTGACAACATTCACTCACTGACAACATTCACTGACAACATTCGCTCACTGACAACATTCACTGACAACATTCACTCACTGACAACATTCACTGACAACATTCACTGACTGACAACATTCACTCACTGACAACATTCACTGACAACATTCACTCACTGACAACATTCACTGACAACATTCGCTCACTGACAACATTCACTGACAACATTCACTCTCTGACAACATTCACTCACTGACAACATTCACTGACAACATTCACTGACTGACAACATTCACTCACTGACAACATTCACTGACAACATTCACTCACTGACAACATTCACTCACTGACAACATTCACTGACAACATTCGCTCACTGACAACATTCACTGACAACATTCACTCACTGACAACATTCACTGACAACATTCACTGACTGACAACATTCACTCACTGACAACATTCACTGACAACATTCACTCACTGACAACATTCACTGACAACATTCCCTCACTGACAACATTCACTCACTGACAACATTCACTGACAACATTCACTCACTGACAACATTCACTGACAACATTCGCTCACTGACAACATTCACTGACAACATTCACTCTCTGACAACATTCACTCACTGACAACATTCACTCACTGACAACATTCACTGACTGACAACATTCACTCACTGACAACATTCACTGACAACATTCACTCTCTGACAACATTCACTCACTGACAACATTCACTCACTGACAACATTCACTGACAACATTCACTCACTGACAACATTCGCTCACTGACAACATTCACTGACAACATTCACTCTCTGACAACATTCACTCACTGACAACATTCACTGACAACATTCACTGACTGACAACATTCACTCACTGACAACATTCACTGACAACATTCACTCACTGACAACATTCACTGACAACATTCACTGACAACATTCACTGACAACATTCACTCACTGACAACATTCACTGACAACATTCGCTCACTGACAACATTCACTGACAACATTCACTCACTGACAACATTCACTGACAACATTCACTGACTGACAACATTCACTCACTGACAACATTCACTGACAACATTCACTCACTGACAACATTCACTGACAACATTCGCTCACTGACAACATTCACTGACAACATTCACTCTCTGACAACATTCACTCACTGACAACATTCACTCACTGACAACATTCACTGACAACATTCACTGACTGACAACATTCACTGACTGACAACATTCACTGACAACATTCACTCACTGACAACATTCACTGACAACATTCACTCACTGACAACATTCACTGACAACATTCACTCTCTGACAACATTCACTCACTGACAACATTCACTGACAACATTCACTCACTGACAACATTCACTGACAACATTCACTCACTGACAACATTCACTGACAACATTCGCTCACTGACAACATTCACTGACAACATTCACTCTCTGACAACATTCACTCACTGACAACATTCACTCACTGACAACATTCACTGACAACATTCACTGACTGACAACATTCACTCACTGACAACATTCACTGACAACATTCACTCTCTGACAACATTCACTCACTGACAACATTCACTCACTGACAACATTCACTGACAACATTCACTCACTGACAACATTCACTGACAACATTCGCTCACTGACAACATTCACTGACAACATTCACTCTCTGACAACATTCACTCACTGACAACATTCACTCACTGACAACATTCACTGACAACATTCACTCACTGACAACATTCACTGACAACATTCACTCACTGACAACATTCACTGACAACATTCACTCACTGACAACATTCACTCACTGACAACATTCACTGACAACATTCACTCACTGACAACATTCACTGACAACATTCACTCACTGACAACATTCACTGACAACATTCGCTCACTGACAACATTCACTGACAACATTCACTCTCTGACAACATTCACTCACTGACAACATTCACTGACAACATTCACTCACTGACAACATTCACTCACTGACAACATTCACTGACAACATTCACTCACTGACAACATTCACTCACTGACAACATTCACTAACAACATTCGCTCACTGACAACATTCACTGACAACATTCACTCACTGACAACATTCACTGACAACATTCACTGACTGACAACATTCACTCACTGACAACATTCACTGACAACATTCACTCACTGACAACATTCACTGACAACATTCACTCACTGACAACATTCACTGACAACATTCGCTCACTGACAACATTCACTGACAACATTCACTCTCTGACAACATTCACTCACTGACAACATTCACTGACAACATTCACTCACTGACAACATTCACTGACAACATTCACTCACTGACAACATTCACTCACTGACAACATTCACTGACAACATTCACTCACTGACAACATTCACTGACAACATTCACTCACTGACAACATTCACTGACACCATTCACTCACTGACAACATTCACTGACAACATTCGCTCACTGACAACATTCACTGACAACATTCACTCTCTGACAACATTCACTCACTGACAACATTCACTGACAACATTCACTCACTGACAACATTCACTGACAACATTCACTCACTGACAACATTCACTCACTGACAACATTCACTGACAACATTCACTCACTGACAACATTCACTGACAACATTCACTCACTGACAACATTCACTGACAACATTCGCTCACTGACAACATTCACTGACAACATTCACTCTCTGACAACATTCACTCACTGACAACATTCACTCACTGACAACATTCACTGACAACATTCACTGACTGACAACATTCACTCACTGACAACATTCACTGACAACATTCACTCTCTGACAACATTCACTCACTGACAACATTCACTGACAACATTCACTCACTGACAACATTCACTGACAACATTCGCTCACTGACAACATTCACTGACAACATTCACTCTCTGACAACATTCACTCACTGACAACATTCACTCACTGACAACATTCACTGACAACATTCACTCACTGACAACATTCACTGACAACATTCACTGACTGACAACATTCACTCACTGACAACATTCACTGACAACATTCACTCACTGACAACATTCACTGACAACATTCACTCACTGACAACATTCACTGACAACATTCGCTCACTGACAACATTCACTGACAACATTCACTCTCTGACAACATTCACTCACTGACAACATTCACTGACAACATTCACTCACTGACAACATTCACTGACAACATTCACTCACTGACAACATTCACTCACTGACAACATTCACTGACAACATTCACTCACTGACAACATTCACTGACAACATTCACTCACTGACAACATTCACTGACAACATTCGCTCACTGACAACATTCACTGACAACATTCACTCTCTGACAACATTCACTCACTGACAACATTCACTCACTGACAACATTCACTGACAACATTCACTGACAACATTCACTCACTGACAACATTCACTGACAACATTCACTCTCTGACAACATTCACTCACTGACAACATTCACTCACTGACAACATTCACTGACAACATTCACTCACTGACAACATTCACTGACAACATTCACTCACTGACAACATTCACTGACAACATTCGCTCACTGACAACATTCACTGACAACATTCACTCTCTGACAACATTCACTCACTGACAACATTCACTGACAACATTCACTCACTGACAACATTCACTGACAACATTCACTCACTGACAACATTCACTCACTGACAACATTCACTGACAACATTCACTCACTGACAACATTCACTGACAACATTCACTCACTGACAACATTCACTGACAACATTCGCTCACTGACAACATTCACTGACAACATTCACTCTCTGACAACATTCACTCACTGACAACATTCACTCACTGACAACATTCACTGACAACATTCACTGACAACATTCACTCACTGACAACATTCACTGACAACATTCACTCTCTGACAACATTCACTCACTGACAACATTCACTCACTGACAACATTCACTGACAACATTCACTCACTGACAACATTCACTGACTGACAACATTCACTCACTGACAACATTCACTGACAACATTCACTCACTGACAACATTCACTGACAACATTCACTCACTGACAACATTCACTCACTGACAACATTCACTGACAACATTCACTCACTGACAACATTCACTGACAACATTCGCTCACTGACAACATTCACTGACAACATTCACTCACTGACAACATTCACTGACAACATTCACTGACTGACAACATTCACTCACTGACAACATTCACTGACAACATTCACTCACTGACAACATTCACTGACAACATTCCCTCACTGACAACATTCACTGACAACATTCACTCACTGACAACATTCACTGACAACATTCACTCACTGACAACATTCACTGACAACATTCGCTCACTGACAACATTCACTGACAACATTCACTCTCTGACAACATTCACTCACTGACAACATTCACTCACTGACAACATTCACTGACTGACAACATTCACTCACTGACAACATTCACTGACAACATTCACTCTCTGACAACATTCACTCACTGACAACATTCACTGACAACATTCACTCACTGACAACATTCACTGACAACATTCGCTCACTGACAACATTCACTGACAACATTCACTCTCTGACAACATTCACTCACTGACAACATTCACTGACAACATTCACTGACTGACAACATTCACTCACTGACAACATTCACTGACAACATTCACTGACAACATTCACTCACTGACAACATTCACTGACAACATTCGCTCACTGACAACATTCACTGACAACATTCACTCACTGACAACATTCACTGACAACATTCACTGACTGACAACATTCACTCACTGACAACATTCACTGACAACATTCACTCACTGACAACATTCACTGACAACATTCGCTCACTGACAACATTCACTGACAACATTCACTCTCTGACAACATTCACTCACTGACAACATTCACTCACTGACAACATTCACTGACAACATTCACTGACTGACAACATTCACTCACTGACAACATTCACTGACAACATTCACTCACTGACAACATTCACTGACAACATTCGCTCACTGACAACATTCACTGACAACATTCACTCTCTGACAACATTCACTCACTGACAACATTCACTCACTGACAACATTCACTGACAACATTCACTGACAACATTCACTCACTGACAACATTCACTGACAACATTCACTCTCTGACAACATTCACTCACTGACAACATTCACTCACTGACAACATTCACTGACAACATTCACTCACTGACAACATTCACTGACAACATTCACTCACTGACAACATTCACTGACAACATTCACTCTCTGACAACATTCACTCACTGACAACATTCACTGACAACATTCACTCACTGACAACATTCACTGACAACATTCACTCACTGACAACATTCACTGACAACATTCGCTCACTGACAACATTCACTGACAACATTCACTCACTGACAACATTCACTCACTGACAACATTCACTGACAACATTCGCTCACTGACAACATTCACTGACAACATTCACTCTCTGACAACATTCACTCACTGACAACATTCACTGACAACATTCACTGACTGACAACATTCACTCACTGACAACATTCACTGACAACATTCACTCACTGACAACATTCACTGACAACATTCACTGACAACATTCACTCACTGACAACATTCACTGACAACATTCGCTCACTGACAACATTCACTGACAACATTCGCTCACTGACAACATTCACTGACAACATTCACTCTCTGACAACATTCACTCACTGACAACATTCACTCACTGACAACATTCACTGACAACATTCACTGACTGACAACATTCACTCACTGACAACATTCACTGACAACATTCACTCACTGACAACATTCACTCACTGACAACATTCACTGACAACATTCGCTCACTGACAACATTCACTGACAACATTCACTCTCTGACAACATTCACTGACAACATTCACTGACTGACAACATTCACTCACTGACAACATTCACTGACAACATTCACTCTCTGACAACATTCACTCACTGACAACATTCACTCACTGACAACATTCACTGACAACATTCACTCACTGACAACATTCACTGACAACATTCGCTCACTGACAACATTCACTGACAACATTCACTCTCTGACAACATTCACACACTGACAACATTCACTCACTGACAACATTCACTGACAACATTCACTCACTGACAATATTCACTGACAACATTCACTCACTGACAACATTCACTGACAACATTCACTCACTGACAACATTCACTCACTGACAACATTCACTGACAACATTCACTCACTGACAACATTCACTGACAACATTCACTCACTGACAACATTCACTGACAACATTCGCTCTCTGACAACATTCACTCACTGACAACATTCACTGACAACATTCACTCACTGACAACATTCACTCACTGACAACATTCACTGACAACATTCACTCACTGACAACATTCACTGACAACATTCGCTCACTGACAACATTCACTCACTGACAACATTCACTGACAACATTCGCTCACTGACAACATTCACTGACAACATTCACTCACTGACAACATTCACTGACAACATTCACTCACTGACAACATTCACTCACTGACAACATTCACTGACAACATTCACTCACTGACAACATTCACTGACAACATTCACTCACTGACAACATTCACTGACAACATTCGCTCACTGACAACATTCACTGACAACATTCACTCTCTGACAACATTCACTCACTGACAACATTCACTGACAACATTCACTCACTGACAACATTCACTGACAACATTCACTGACTGACAACATTCACTCACTGACAACATTCACTGACAACATTCACTCACTGACAACATTCACTGACAACATTCACTCACTGACAACATTCACTGACAACATTCACTCTCTGACAACATTCACTCACTGACAACATTCACTCACTGACAACATTCACTGACAACATTCACTCACTGACAACATTCACTGACAACATTCACTCACTGACAACATTCACTGACAACATTCACTGACTGACAACATTCACTCACTGACAACATTCACTGACAACATACACTCACTGACAACATTCACTGACAACATTCACTCACTGACAACATTCACTGACAACATTCGCTCACTGACAACATTCACTGACAACATTCACTCACTGACAACATTCACTGACAACATTCACTGACTGACAACATTCACTCACTGACAACATTCACTGACAACATTCACTCACTGACAACATTCACTGACAACATTCCCTCACTGACAACATTCACTCACTGACAACATTCACTGACAACATTCACTCACTGACAACATTCACTGACAACATTCACTCACTGACAACATTCACTGACAACATTCACTCTCTGACAACATTCACTCACTGACAACATTCACTGACAACATTCACTGACTGACAACATTCACTCACTGACAACATTCACTGACAACATTCACTCACTGACAACATTCACTGACAACATTCGCTCACTGACAACATTCACTGACAACATTCACTCTCTGACAACATTCACTCACTGACAACATTCACTCACTGACAACATTCACTGACAACATTCACTGACAACATTCACTCACTGACAACATTCACTGACAACATTCACTCTCTGACAACATTCACTCACTGACAACATTCACTCACTGACAACATTCACTGACAACATTCACTCACTGACAACATTCACTGACAACATTCACTCACTGACAACATTCACTGACAACATTCACTGACTGACAACATTCACTCACTGACAACATTCACTGACAACATACACTCACTGACAACATTCACTGACAACATTCACTCACTGACAACATTCACTGACAACATTCGCTCACTGACAACATTCACTGACAACATTCACTCACTGACAACATTCACTGACAACATTCACTCACTGACAACATTCACTCACTGACAACATTCACTGACAACATTCACTCACTGACAACATTCACTGACAACATTCCCTCACTGACAACATTCCCTCACTGACAACATTCACTGACAACATTCACTCACTGACAACATTCACTGACAACATTCACTCACTGACAACATTCACTGACAACATTCGCTCACTGACAACATTCACTGACAACATTCACTCTCTGACAACATTCACTCACTGACAACATTCACTCACTGACAACATTCACTTACAACATTCACTCACTGACAACATTCACTGACAACATTCACTCACTGACAACATTCACTGACAACATTCACTGACTGACAACATTCACTCACTGACAACATTCACTGACAACATTCACTCACTGACAACATTCACTGACAACATTCACTGACTGACAACATTCACTCACTGACAACATTCACTGACAACATTCACTCACTGACAACATTCACTGACAACATTCGCTCACTGACAACATTCACTGACAACATTCACTCTCTGACAACATTCACTCACTGACAACATTCACTCACTGACAACATTCACTGACAACATTCACTCACTGACAACATTCACTGACAACATTCGCTCACTGACAACATTCACTGACAACATTCACTCACTGACAACATTCACTGACAACATTCACTGACTGACAACATTCACTCACTGACAACATTCACTGACAACATTCACTCACTGACAACATTCACTGACAACATTCGCTCACTGACAACATTCACTGACAACATTCACTCTCTGACAACATTCACTCACTGACAACATTCACTGACAACATTCACTCACTGACAACATTCACTCACTGACAACATTCACTGACAACATTCACTCACTGACAACATTCACTGACAACATTCGCTCACTGACAACATTCACTGACAACATTCACTCTCTGACAACATTCACTCACTGACAACATTCACTCACTGACAACATTCACTGACAACATTCACTGACTGACAACATTCACTCACTGACAACATTCACTGACAACATTCACTCACTGACAACATTCACTGACAACATTCGCTCACTGACAACATTCACTGACAACATTCACTCTCTGACAACATTCACTCACTGACAACATTCACTCACTGACAACATTCACTGACAACATTCACTGACAACATTCACTCACTGACAACATTCACTGACAACATTCACTCTCTGACAACATTCACTCACTGACAACATTCACTCACTGACAACATTCACTGACAACATTCACTCACTGACAACATTCACTGACAACATTCACTCACTGACAACATTCACTGACAACATTCACTGACTGACAACATTCACTCACTGACAACATTCACTGACAACATTCACTCACTGACAACATTCACTGACAACATTCACTCACTGACAACATTCACTGACAACATTCGCTCACTGACAACATTCACTGACAACATTCACTCACTGACAACATTCACTGACAACATTCACTGACTGACAACATTCACTCACTGACAACATTCACTGACAACATTCACTCACTGACAACATTCACTGACAACATTCCCTCACTGACAACATTCCCTCACTGACAACATTCACTGACAACATTCACTCACTGACAACATTCACTGACAACATTCACTCACTGACAACATTCACTGACAACATTCGCTCACTGACAACATTCACTGACAACATTCACTCTCTGACAACATTCACTCACTGACAACATTCACTCACTGACAACATTCACTGACTGACAACATTCACTCACTGACAACATTCACTGACAACATTCACTCTCTGACAACATTCACTCACTGACAACATTCACTCACTGACAACATTCACTGACAACATTCGCTCACTGACAACATTCACTGACAACATTCACTCACTGACAACATTCACTGACAACATTCACTGACTGACAACATTCACTCACTGACAACATTCACTGACAACATTCACTCACTGACAACATTCACTGACAACATTCCCTCACTGACAACATTCACTCACTGACAACATTCACTGACAACATTCACTCACTGACAACATTCACTGACAACATTCGCTCACTGACAACATTCACTGACAACATTCACTCTCTGACAACATTCACTCACTGACAACATTCACTCACTGACAACATTCACTGACTGACAACATTCACTCACTGACAACATTCACTGACAACATTCACTCTCTGACAACATTCACTCACTGACAACATTCACTCACTGACAACATTCACTGACAACATTCACTCACTGACAACATTCACTGACAACATTCGCTCACTGACAACATTCACTGACAACATTCACTCTCTGACAACATTCACTCACTGACAACATTCACTAACAACATTCACTGACTGACAACATTCACTCACTGACAACATTCACTGACAACATTCACTCACTGACAACATTCACTGACAACATTCACTGACAACATTCACTGACAACATTCACTCACTGACAACATTCACTGACAACATTCGCTCACTGACAACATTCACTGACAACATTCACTGACTGACAACATTCACTCACTGACAACATTCACTGACAACATTCACTCACTGACAACATTCACTGACAACATTCGCTCACTGACAACATTCACTGACAACATTCACTCTCTGACAACATTCACTCACTGACAACATTCACTCACTGACAACATTCACTGACAACATTCACTGACTGACAACATTCACTCACTGACAACATTCACTGACAACATTCACTCACTGACAACATTCACTCACTGACAACATTCACTGACAACATTCGCTCACTGACAACATTCACTGACAACATTCGCTCACTGACAACATTCACTGACAACATTCACTCTCTGACAACATTCACTCACTGACAACATTCACTCACTGACAACATTCACTGACAACATTCACTCACTGACAACATTCACTGACAACATTCGCTCACTGACAACATTCACTGACAACATTCACTCTCTGACAACATTCACTCACTGACAACATTCACTCACTGACAACATTCACTGACAACATTCACTCACTGACAACATTCACTGACAACATTCACTCACTGACAACATTCACTTACAACATTCACTCACTGACAACATTCACTGACAACATTCACTCACTGACAACATTCACTGACAACATTCACTGACTGACAACATTCACTCACTGACAACATTCACTGACAACATTCACTCACTGACAACATTCACTGACAACATTCACTGACTGACAACATTCACTCACTGACAATATTCACTGACAACATTCACTCACTGACAACATTCACTGACAACATTCGCTCACTGAAAACATTCACTGACAACATTCACTCACTGACAACATTCACTCACTGACAACATTCACTGACAACATTCACTCACTGACAACATTCACTGACAACATTCTCTGACAACATTCACTGACTGACAACATTCACTCACTGACAACATTCACTGACAACATTCACTCACTGACAACATTCACTGACAACATTCGCTCACTGACAACATTCACTGACAACATTCACTCTCTGACAACATTCACTCACTGACAACATTCACTCACTGACAACATTCACTGGCAACATTCACTCACTGACAACATTCACTGACAACATTCACTGACTGACAACATTCACTCACTGACAACATTCACTGACAACATTCACTCACTGACAACATTCACTGACAACATTCGCTCACTGACAACATTCACTGACAACATTCACTCTCTGACAACATTCACTCACTGACAACATTCACTCACTGACAACATTCACTGACAACATTCACTGACTGACAACATTCACTGACAACATTCACTCACTGACAACATTCACTGACAACATTCACTCACTGACAACATTCACTGACAACATTCACTCACTGACAACATTCACTGACAACATTCACTGACTGACAACATTCACTCACTGACAACATTCACTGACAACATTCACTCACTATCAACATTCACTGACAACATTCACTGACAACATTCACTCACTGACAACATTCACTGACAACATTCACTCACTGACAACATTCACTGACAACATTCACTCACTGACAACATTCACTGACAACATTCACTCACTGACAACATTCACTGACAACATTCGCTCACTGACAACATTCACTGACAACATTCACTCTCTGACAACATTCACTCACTGACAACATTCACTCACTGACAACATTCACTGACAACATTCACTCACTGACAACATTCACTGACAACATTCACTCACTGACAACATTCACTGACAACATTCACTCACTGACAACATTCACTCACTGACAACATTCACTGACAACATTCACTCACTGACAACATTCACTGACAACATTCACTCACTGACAACATTCACTGACAACATTCACTCTCTGACAACATTCACTCACTGACAACATTCACTGACAACATTCACTCACTGACAACATTCACTCACTGACAACATTCACTGACAACATTCACTCACTGACAACATTCACTGACAACATTCACTCACTGACAACATTCACTCACTGACAACATTCACTGACAACATTCGCTCACTGACAACATTCACTGACAACATTCACTCACTGACAACATTCACTGACAACATTCACTCACTGACAACATTCACTCACTGACAACATTCACTGACAACATTCACTCACTGACAACATTCACTGACAACATTCACTCACTGACAACATTCACTGACAACATTCGCTCACTGACAACATTCACTGACAACATTCACTCTCTGACAACATTCACTCACTGACAACATTCACTGACAACATTCACTCACTGACAACATTCACTGACAACATTCACTCACTGACAACATTCACTGACAACATTCACTCACTGACAACATTCACTGACAACATTCACTCACTGACAACATTCACTGACAACATTCGCTCACTGACAACATTCACTGACAACATTCACTCTCTGACAACATTCACTCACTGACAACATTCACTCACTGACAACATTCACTGACAACATTCACTGACTGACAACATTCACTCACTGACAACATTCACTGACAACATTCACTCACTGACAACATTCACTGACAACATTCGCTCACTGACAACATTCACTGACAACATTCACTCTCTGACAACATTCACTCACTGACAACATTCACTGACAACATTCACTGACAACATTCACTCACTGACAACATTCACTGACTGACAACATTCACTCACTGACAACATTCACTGACAACATTCACTCACTGACAACATTCACTGACAACATTCACTCACTGACAACATTCACTCACTGACAACATTCACTGACAACATTCACTCACTGACAACATTCACTGACAACATTCACTCACTGACAACATTCACTGACAACATTCGCTCACTGACAACATTCACTGACAACATTCACTCACTGACAACATTCACTGACAACATTCACTGACTGACAACATTCACTGACTGACAACATTCACTGACAACATTCACTCACTGACAACATTCACTGACAACATTCCCTCACTGACAACATTCACTCACTGACAACATTCACTGACAACATTCACTCACTGACAACATTCACTGACAACATTCGCTCACTGACAACATTCACTGACAACATTCACTCTCTGACAACATTCACTCACTGACAACATTCACTCACTGACAACATTCACTGACTGACAACATTCACTCACTGACAACATTCACTGACAACATTCACTCTCTGACAACATTCACTCACTGACAACATTCACTGACAACATTCACTCACTGACAACATTCACTGACAACATTCGCTCACTGACAACATTCACTGACAACATTCACTCTCTGACAACATTCACTCACTGACAACATTCACTGACAACATTCACTGACTGACAACATTCACTCACTGACAACATTCACTGACAACATTCACTCACTGACAACATTCACTGACAACATTCACTGACAACATTCACTGACAACATTCACTCACTGACAACATTCACTGACAACATTCGCTCACTGACAACATTCACTGACAACATTCACTCACTGACAACATTCACTGACAACATTCACTGACTGACAACATTCACTCACTGACAACATTCACTGACAACATTCACTCACTGACAACATTCACTGACAACATTCGCTCACTGACAACATTCACTGACAACATTCACTCTCTGACAACATTCACTCACTGACAACATTCACTCACTGACAACATTCACTGACAACATTCACTGACTGACAACATTCACTCACTGACAACATTCACTGACAACATTCACTCACTGACAACATTCACTCACTGACAACATTCACTGACAACATTCGCTCACTGACAACATTCACTGACAACATTCACTCTCTGACAACATTCACTCACTGACAACATTCACTGACAACATTCACTGACTGACAACATTCACTCACTGACAACATTCACTGACAACATTCACTCACTGACAACATTCACTGACAACATTCACTGACAACATTCACTGACAACATTCACTCACTGACAACATTCACTGACAACATTCGCTCACTGACAACATTCACTGACAACATTCACTCACTGACAACATTCACTGACAACATTCACTGACTGACAACATTCACTCACTGACAACATTCACTGACAACATTCACTCACTGACAACATTCACTGACAACATTCACTGACAACATTCACTCACTGACAACATTCACTGACAACATTCGCTCACTGACAACATTCACTGACAACATTCACTCACTGACAACATTCACTGACAACATTCACTGACTGACAACATTCACTCACTGACAACATTCACTGACAACATTCACTCACTGACAACATTCACTGACAACATTCGCTCACTGACAACATTCACTGACAACATTCACTCTCTGACAACATTCACTCACTGACAACATTCACTCACTGACAACATTCACTGACAACATTCACTGACTGACAACATTCACTCACTGACAACATTCACTGACAACATTCACTCACTGACAACATTCACTCACTGACAACATTCACTGACAACATTCGCTCACTGACAACATTCACTGACAACATTCACTCTCTGACAACATTCACTCACTGACAACATTCACTGACAACATTCACTGACTGACAACATTCACTCACTGACAACATTCACTGACAACATTCACTCACTGACAACATTCACTGACAACATTCACTGACAACATTCACTGACAACATTCACTCACTGACAACATTCACTGACAACATTCGCTCACTGACAACATTCACTGACAACATTCACTCACTGACAACATTCACTGACAACATTCACTGACTGACAACATTCACTCACTGACAACATTCACTGACAACATTCACTCACTGACAACATTCACTGACAACATTCGCTCACTGACAACATTCACTGACAACATTCACTCTCTGACAACATTCACTCACTGACAACATTCACTCACTGACAACATTCACTGACAACATTCACTGACTGACAACATTCACTCACTGACAACATTCACTGACAACATTCACTCTCTGACAACATTCACTCACTGACAACATTCACTCACTGACAACATTCACTGACAACATTCACTCACTGACAACATTCACTGACAACATTCGCTCACTGACAACATTCACTGACAACATTCACTCTCTGACAACATTCACTCACTGACAACATTCACTCACTGACAACATTCACTGACAACATTCACTCACTGACAACATTCACTGACAACATTCACTCACTGACAACATTCACTGACAACATTCGCTCACTGACAACATTCACTGACAACATTCACTCTCTGACAACATTCACTCACTGACAACATTCACTGACAACATTCACTCACTGACAACATTCACTCACTGACAACATTCACTGACAACATTCACTCACTGACAACATTCACTGACAACATTCACTCACTGACAACATTCACTCACTGACAACATTCACTGACAACATTCGCTCACTGACAACATTCACTGACAACATTCACTCTCTGACAACATTCACTCACTGACAACATTCACTCACTGACAACATTCACTGACAACATTCACTGACTGACAACATTCACTCACTGACAACATTCACTGACAACATTCACTCACTGACAACATTCACTGACAACATTCACTGACTGACAACATTCACTCACTGACAACATTCACTGACAACATTCACTCTCTGACAACATTCACTCACTGACAACATTCACTCACTGACAACATTCACTGACAACATTCACTCACTGACAACATTCACTGACAACATTCGCTCACTGACAACATTCACTGACAACATTCACTCTCTGACAACATTCACTCACTGACAACATTCACTCACTGACAACATTCACTGACAACATTCACTCACTGACAACATTCACTGACAACATTCACTCACTGACAACATTCACTGACAACATTCACTCACTGACAACATTCACTGACAACATTCGCTCTCTGACAACATTCACTCACTGACAACATTCACTGACAACATTCACTCACTGACAACATTCACTCACTGACAACATTCACTGACAACATTCACTCACTGACAACATTCACTGACAACATTCACTCACTGACAACATTCACTCACTGACAACATTCACTGACAACATTCGCTCACTGACAACATTCACTGACAACATTCACTCACTGACAACATTCACTGACAACATTCACTCACTGACAACATTCACTGACAACATTCGCTCACTGACAACATTCACTGACAACATTCACTCACTGACAACATTCACTGACAACATTCGCTCACTGACAACATTCACTGACAACATTCACTCACTGACAACATTCACTGACAACATTCACTGACTGACAACATTCACTCACTGACAACATTCACTGACAACATTCACTCACTGACAACATTCACTGACAACATTCACTCACTGACAACATTCACTGACAACATTCGCTCACTAACAACATTCACTGACAACATTCACTCTCTGACAACATTCACTCACTGACAACATTCACTGACAACATTCACTCACTGACAACATTCACTGACAACATTCACTCACTGACAACATTCACTCACTGACAACATTCACTGACAACATTCACTCACTGACAACATTCACTGACAACATTCACTCACTGACAACATTCACTCACTGACAACATTCACTGACAACATTCGCTCACTGACAACATTCACTGACAACATTCACTCTCTGACAACATTCACTCACTGACAACATTCACTGACTG
Source organism: Staurois parvus (assembly GCF_062004578.1). NCBI lineage: Eukaryota > Metazoa > Chordata > Amphibia > Anura > Ranidae > Staurois > Staurois parvus. The sequence continues at coordinate 729,526 of NW_028320415.1, read as the reverse complement.
ACAACATTCACTCACTGACAACATTCACTGACAACATTCACTCTCTGACAACATTCACTCACTGACAACATTCACTCACTGACAACATTCACTGACAACATTCACTCACTGACAACATTCACTGACAACATTCGCTCACTGACAACATTCACTGACAACATTCACTCTCTGACAACATTCACTCACTGACAACATTCACTCACTGACAACATTCACTGACAACATTCACTCACTGACAACATTCACTGACAACATTCACTCACTGACAACATTCACTGACAACATTCACTCACTGACAACATTCACTGACAACATTCGCTCTCTGACAACATTCACTCACTGACAACATTCACTGACAACATTCACTCACTGACAACATTCACTCACTGACAACATTCACTGACAACATTCACTCACTGACAACATTCACTGACAACATTCACTCACTGACAACATTCACTCACTGACAACATTCACTGACAACATTCGCTCACTGACAACATTCACTGACAACATTCACTCACTGACAACATTCACTGACAACATTCACTCACTGACAACATTCACTGACAACATTCGCTCACTGACAACATTCACTGACAACATTCACTCACTGACAACATTCACTGACAACATTCGCTCACTGACAACATTCACTGACAACATTCACTCACTGACAACATTCACTGACAACATTCACTGACTGACAACATTCACTCACTGACAACATTCACTGACAACATTCACTCACTGACAACATTCACTGACAACATTCACTCACTGACAACATTCACTGACAACATTCGCTCACTAACAACATTCACTGACAACATTCACTCTCTGACAACATTCACTCACTGACAACATTCACTGACAACATTCACTCACTGACAACATTCACTGACAACATTCACTCACTGACAACATTCACTCACTGACAACATTCACTGACAACATTCACTCACTGACAACATTCACTGACAACATTCACTGACTGACAACATTCACTGACTGACAACATTCACTGACAACATTCACTGACTGACAACATTCACTGACAACATTCACTCACTGACAACATTCACTGACAACATTCGCTCACTGACAACATTCACTGACAACATTCACTCTCTGACAACATTCACTCACTGACAACATTCACTGACAACATTCACTCACTGACAACATTCACTGACAACATTCACTCACTGACAACATTCACTCACTGACAACATTCACTGACAACATTCACTCACTGACAACATTCACTGACAACATTCACTGACAACATTCACTCACTGACAACATTCACTGACAACATTCACTCTCTGACAACATTCACTCACTGACAACATTCACTGACAACATTCACTCACTGACAACATTCACTCACTGACAACATTCACTGACAACATTCACTCTCTGACAACATTCACTGACAACATTCACTGACAACATTCGCTCACTGACAACATTCACTGACAACATTCACTCTCTGACAACATTCACTCACTGACAACATTCACTGACAACATTCACTGACAACATTCACTCTCTGACAACATTCACTGACAACATTCACTCACTGACAACATTCACTGACAACATTCACTCACTGACAACATTCACTCACTGACAACATTCACTGACAACATTCACTGACAACATTCACTGACAACATTCACTCACTGACAACATTCACTGACAACATTCACTCTCTGACAACATTCACTCACTGACAACATTCACTGACAACATTCACTCACTGACAACATTCACTCACTGACAACATTCACTGACAACATTCACTCTCTGACAACATTCACTCACTGACAACATTCACTGACAACATTCCCTCACTGACAACATTCACTGACAACATTCACTCTCTGACAACATTCACTCACTGACAACATTCACTCACTGACAACATTCACTGACAACATTCACTCACTGACAAACATTCACTGACAACATTCGCTCACTGACAACATTCACTGACAACATTCACTCTCTGACAACATTCACTCACTGACAACATTCACTCACTGACAACATTCACTGACAACATTCACTGACTGACAACATTCACTCACTGACAACATTCACTGACAACATTCACTCACTGACAACATTCACTGACAACATTCACTGACTGACAACATTCACTCACTGACAACATTCACTGACAACATTCACTGACTGACAACATTCACTGACAACATTCACTCACTGACAACATTCACTGACAACATTCACTCACTGACAACATTCACTGACAACATTCCCTCACTGACAACATTCACTCACTGACAACATTCACTGACAACATTCACTCACTGACAACATTCACTGACAACATTCACTCACTGACAACATTCACTCACTGACAACATTCACTGACAACATTCACTGACTGACAACATTCACTCACTGACAACATTCACTGACAACATTCACTCACTGACAACATTCACTGACAACATTCGCTCACTGACAACATTCACTCACTGACAACATTCACTGACAACATTCACTCACTGACAACATTCACTGACAACATTCACTCACTGACAACATTCACTGACAACATTCACTCACTGACAACATTCACTGACAATATTCACTCTCTGACAACATTCACTCACTGACAACATTCACTGACAACATTCACTCACTGACAACATTCACTGACAACATTCACTGACTGACAACATTCACTCACTGACAACATTCACTGACAACATTCACTCACTGACAACATTCACTGACAACATTCACTCTCTGACAACATTCACTCACTGACAACATTCACTCACTGACAACATTCACTGACAACATTCACTGACTGACAACATTCACTCACTGACAACATTCACTGACAACATTCACTCACTGACAACATTCACTGACAACATTCACTCTCTGACAACATTCACTCACTGACAACATTCACTCACTGACAACATTCACTGACAACATTCACTCACTGACAAACATTCACTGACAACATTCGCTCACTGACAACATTCACTGACAACATTCACTCTCTGACAACATTCACTCACTGACAACATTCACTCACTGACAACATTCACTGACAACATTCACTGACTGACAACATTCACTCACTGACAACATTCACTGACAACATTCACTGACTGACAACATTCACTCACTGACAACATTCACTGACAACATTCACTGACTGACAACATTCACTGACAACATTCACTCACTGACAACATTCACTGACAACATTCACTCACTGACAACATTCACTGACAACATTCCCTCACTGACAACATTCACTCACTGACAACATTCACTGACAACATTCACTCACTGACAACATTCACTGACAACATTCACTCACTGACAACATTCACTCACTGACAACATTCACTGACAACATTCACTGACTGACAACATTCACTCACTGACAACATTCACTGACAACATTCACTCACTGACAACATTCACTGACAACATTCGCTCACTGACAACATTCACTCTCTGACAACATTCACTGACAACATTCACTCACTGACAACATTCACTGACAACATTCACTCACTGACAACATTCACTGACAACATTCACTCACTGACAACATTCACTGACAATATTCACTCTCTGACAACATTCACTCACTGACAACATTCACTGACAACATTCACTCACTGACAACATTCACTGACAACATTCACTGACTGACAACATTCACTCACTGACAACATTCACTGACAACATTCACTCACTGACAACATTCACTGACAACATTCACTCTCTGACAACATTCACTCACTGACAACATTCACTCACTGACAACATTCACTGACAACATTCACTCACTGACAACATTCACTGACAACATTCACTCACTGACAACATTCACTGACAACATTCACTCACTGACAACATTCAATCACTGACAACATTCACTGACAACATTCACTCACTGACAACATTCACTGACAACATTTACTCACTGACAACATTCAGTCACTGACAACATTCACTCACTGACAACATTCAGTCACTGACAACATTCACTGACAACATTCACTGACAACATTCACTGACAACATTCACTGAAAACATTCACTCACTGACAACATTCACTGACAACATTCACTCTCTGACAACATTCACTGACAACATTCACTCACTGACAACATTCACTGACAACATTTACTCACTGACAACATTCAGTCACTGACAACATTCACTGACAACATTCACTCACTGACAACATTCAGTCACTGACAACATTCACTGACAACATTCACTGACAACATTCACTGACAACATTCACTGACAACATTCACTCACTGACAACATTCACTGACAACATTCAATCTCTGACAACAATCACTGACAACATTCACTCTCTGACAACATTCACTGACAACATTCACTCTCTGACAACATTCACTCACTGACAACATTCACTCTCTGACAACATTCACTGACAACATTCACTCTCTGACAACATTCACTGACAACATTCACTCACTGACAACATTAACTCACTGACAACATTCACTCTCTGACAACATTCACTGACAACATTCACTCACTATCAACATTCACTGACAACATTCACTCTCTGACAACATTCACTGACAACATTCACTGACAACATTCGCTCACTGACAACATTCACTGACAACATTCACTCTCTGACAACATTCACTGACAACATTCACTCACTGACAACATTCACTGACAACATTCACTCACTGACAACATTCACTGACAACATTTACTCACTGACAACATTCACTGACAACATTCACTCTCTGACAACATTCACTGACAACATTCACTGACAACATTCACTCTCTGACAACATTCACTGACAACATTCACTGACAACATTCACTCACTGACAACATTCACTCACTGACAACATTCACTGACAACATTCACTCACTGACAACATTCACTGACAACATTCACTGACAACATTCACTCACTGACAACATTCACTGACAACATTCACTCTCTGACAACATTCACTGACAACATTCACTCACAGATAACATTCACTGACAACATTCACTCACTGACAACATTCACTCACTGACAACATTCACTGACAACATTCACTCTCTGACAACATTCACTGACAACATTCACTGACAACATTCGCTCACTGACAACATTCACTGACAACATTCACTCTCTGACAACATTCACTCACTGACAACATTCACTGACAACATTCACTCACTGACAACATTCACTGACAACATTCACTGACTGACAACATTCACTCACTGACAACATTCACTGACAACATTCACTGACTGACAACATTCACTCACTGACAACATTCACTGACAACATTCACTCACTGACAACATTCACTGACAACATTCACTCTCTGACAACATTCACTCACTGACAACATTCACTCACTGACAACATTCACTGACAACATTCACTCTCTGACAACATTCACTCACTGACAACATTCACTCACTGACAACATTCACTGACAACATTCACTCACTGACAACATTCACTGACAACATTCACTCACTGACAACATTCACTGACAACATTCACTCACTGACAACATTCACTCACTGACAACATTCACTGACAACATTCACTGAAAACATTCACTCACTGACAACATTCACTGACAACATTCACTCTCTGACAACATTCACTGACAACATTCACTCACTGACAACATTCACTGACAACATTCACTCACTGACAACATTCACTGACAACATTCACTCACTGACAACATTCACTCACTGACAACATTCACTGACAACATTCACTCACTGACAACATTCACTGACAACATTTACTCACTGACAACATTCAGTCACTGACAACATTCACTGACAACATTCACTCACTGACAACATTCAGTCACTGACAACATTCACTGACAACATTCACTGACAACATTCACTGACAACATTCACTGACAACATTCACTCACTGACAACATTCACTGACAACATTCACTGACAACATTCACTCACTGACAACATTCACTGACAACATTCAATCTCTGACAACAATCACTGACAACATTCACTCACTGACAACATTCACTGACAACATTCACTCTCTGACAACATTCACTGACAACATTCACTCACTGACAACATTCACTCACTGACAACATTCACTCTCTGACAACATTCACTGACAACATTCACTCTCTGACAACATTCACTGACAACATTCACTCACTGACAACATTAACTCACTGACAACATTCACTCTCTGACAACATTCACTGACAACATTCACTCACTATCAACATTCACTGACAACATTCACTCTCTGACAACATTCACTGACAACATTCACTGACAACATTCGCTCACTGACAACATTCACTGACAACATTCACTCTCTGACAACATTCACTGACAACATTCACTCACTGACAACATTCACTGACAACATTCACTCACTGACAACATTCACTGACAACATTTACTCACTGACAACATTCACTGACAACATTCACTCTCTGACAACATTCACTGACAACATTCACTGACAACATTCACTCTCTGACAACATTCACTGACAACATTCACTGACAACATTCACTCACTGACAACATTCACTCTCTGACAACATTCACTCACTGACAACATTCACTCACTGACAACATTCACTGACAACATTCACTCACTGACAACATTCACTCACTGACAACATTCACTGACTGACAACATTCACTCACTGACAACATTCACTGACAACATTCATTCTCTGACAACATTCACTCACTGACAACATTCACTCACTGACAACATTCACTGACAACATTCACTCACTGACAACATTCACTGACAACATTCACTGACTTACAACATTCACTCACTGACAACATTCACTGACAACATTCACTCACTGACAACATTCACTGACAACATTCACTCACTGACAACATTCACTGACAACATTCACTGACTGACAACATTCACTGACTGACAACATTCACTCACTGACAACATTCACTGTCAACATTCACTCACTGACAACATTCACTGACAACATTCACTCACTGACAACATTCACTGACAACATTCGCTCACTGACAACATTCACTGACAACATTCACTCTCTGACAACATTCACTCACTGACAACATTCACTGACAACATTCACTCACTGACAACATTCACTGACAACATTCGCTCACTGACAACATTCACTGACAACATTCACTCACTGACAACATTCACTGACAACATTCGCTCACTGACAACATTCACTCACTGACAACATTCACTGACAACATTCACTCACTGACAACATTCACTGACAACATTCACTGACAACATTCACTCACTGACAACATTCACTGACAACATTCACTCTCTGACAACATTCACTGACAACATTCACTCACTGACAACATTCACTGACAACATTCACTCACTGACAACATTCACTCACTGACAACATTCACTGACAACATTCACTCTCTGACAACATTCACTGACAACATTCACTGACAACATTCGCTCACTGGCAACATTCACTGACAACATTCACTCTCTGACAACATTCACTCACTGACAACATTCACTGACAACATTCACTCACTGACAACATTCACTGACAACATTCACTCACTGACAACATTCACTGACAACATTCACTCTCTGACAACATTCACTCACTGACAACATTCACTCACTGACAAAATTCACTGACAACATTCACTCACTGACAACATTCACTGACAACATTCACTCACTGACAACATTCAGTCACTGACAACATTCACTGACAACATTCACTCACTGACAACATTCACTGACAACATTCACTGACAACATTCACTCACTGACAACATTCACTGACAACATTCACTCACTGACAACATTCACTGACAACATTCACTCTCTGACAACATTCACTGACAACATTCACTCTCTGACAACATTCACTCTCTGACAACATTCACTCACTGACAACATTCACTCACTGACAACATTCAGTCACTGACAACATTCACTGACAACATTCACTCTCTGACAACATTCACTCACTGACAACATTCACTCACTGACAACATTCACTGACAACATTCACTGACTGACAACATTCACTCACTGACAACATTCACTGACAACATTCACTCTCTGACAACATTCACTCACTGACAACATTCACTCACTGACAACATTCACTGACAACATTCACTCACTGACAACATTCACTGACAACATTCGCTCACTGACAACATTCACTGACAACATTCACTCTCTGACAACATTCACTCACTGACAACATTCACTCACTGACAACATTCACTGACAACATTCACTCACTGACAACATTCACTGACTGACAACATTCACTCACTGACAACATTCACTGACAACATTCACTCACTGACAACATTCACTGACAACATTCACTGACTGACAACATTCACTGACAACATTCACTGACTGACAACATTCACTCACTGACAACATTCACTGACAACATTCACTCACTGACAACATTCACTGACAACATTCGCTCACTGACAACATTCACTGACAACATTCACTCTCTGACAACATTCACTCACTGACAACATTCACTCACTGACAACATTCACTGACAACATTCACTCACTGACAACATTCACTGACAACATTCACTGACTGACAACATTCACTCACTGACAACATTCACTGACAACATTCACTCACTGACAACATTCACTGACAACATTCACTCACTGACAACATTCACTGACAACATTCACTGACTGACAACATTCACTCACTGACAACATTCACTGACAACATTCACTGACTGACAACATTCACTGACAACATTCACTCACTGACAACATTCACTGACAACATTCGCTCACTGACAACATTCACTGACAACATTCACTCTCTGACAACATTCACTCACTGACAACATTCACTCACTGACAACATTCACTGACAACATTCGCTCACTGACAACATTCACTGACAACATTCACTCTCTGACAACATTCACTCACTGACAACATTCACTGACAACATTCACTCACTGACAACATTCACTGACAACATTCGCTCACTGACAACATTCACTGACAACATTCACTCTCTGACAACATTCACTCACTGACAACATTCACTCACTGACAACATTCACTGAAAACATTCACTGACTGACAACATTCACTCACTGACAACATTCACTGACAACATTCAATCACTGACAACATTCACTGACAACATTCACTGACTGACAACATTCACTCACTGACAACATTCACTGACAACATTCAGTCACTGACAACATTCACTGACAACATTCGCTCACTGACAACATTCACTGACAACATTCACTCACTGACAACATTCACTGACAACATTCACTGACAACATTCACTCTCTGACAACATTTACTCACTGACAACATTCACTGACAACATTCACTCACTGACAACATTCACTGACAACATTCACTCTCTGACAACATTCACTGACAACATTCACTCACTGACAACATTCACTGACAACATTCACTCACTGACAACATTCACTGACAACATTCGCTCACTGACAACATTCACTGACAACATTCACTCTCTGACAACATTCACTCACTGACAACATTCACTCACTGACAACATTCACTCACTGACAACATTCACTGACAACATTCACTCACTGACAACATTCACTCACTGACAACATTCACTGACAACATTCACTCACTGACAACATTCACTCACTGACAACATTCACTGACAACATTCACTCTCTGACAACATTCACTCACTGACAACATTCACTCACTGACAACATTCACTGACAACATTCACTCACTGACAACATTCACTGACAACATTCACTCACTGACAACATTCACTGACAACATTCGCTCACTGACAACATTCACTGACAACATTCACTCTCTGACAACATTCACTCACTGACAACATTCACTCACTGACAACATTCACTGACAACATTCACTGACTGACAACATTCACTCACTGACAACATTCACTGACAACATTCACTCACTGACAACATTCACTGACAACATTCGCTCACTGACAACATTCACTGACAACATTCACTCTCTGACAACATTCACTCACTGACAACATTCACTGACAACATTCACTGACAACATTCACTCACTGACAACATTCACTGACTGACAACATTCACTCACTGACAACATTCACTGACAACATTCACTCACTGACAACATTCACTGACAACATTCACTCACTGACAACATTCACTCACTGACAACATTCACTGACAACATTCACTCACTGACAACATTCACTGACAACATTCACTCACTGACAACATTCACTGACAACATTCGCTCACTGACAACATTCACTGACAACATTCACTCACTGACAACATTCACTGACAACATTCACTGACTGACAACATTCACTGACTGACAACATTCACTGACAACATTCACTCACTGACAACATTCACTGACAACATTCCCTCACTGACAACATTCACTCACTGACAACATTCACTGACAACATTCACTCACTGACAACATTCACTGACAACATTCGCTCACTGACAACATTCACTGACAACATTCACTCTCTGACAACATTCACTCACTGACAACATTCACTCACTGACAACATTCACTGACTGACAACATTCACTCACTGACAACATTCACTGACAACATTCACTCTCTGACAACATTCACTCACTGACAACATTCACTGACAACATTCACTCACTGACAACATTCACTGACAACATTCGCTCACTGACAACATTCACTGACAACATTCACTCTCTGACAACATTCACTCACTGACAACATTCACTGACAACATTCACTGACTGACAACATTCACTCACTGACAACATTCACTGACAACATTCACTCACTGACAACATTCACTGACAACATTCACTGACAACATTCACTGACAACATTCACTCACTGACAACATTCACTGACAACATTCGCTCACTGACAACATTCACTGACAACATTCACTCACTGACAACATTCACTGACAACATTCACTGACTGACAACATTCACTCACTGACAACATTCACTGACAACATTCACTCACTGACAACATTCACTGACAACATTCGCTCACTGACAACATTCACTGACAACATTCACTCTCTGACAACATTCACTCACTGACAACATTCACTCACTGACAACATTCACTGACAACATTCACTGACTGACAACATTCACTCACTGACAACATTCACTGACAACATTCACTCACTGACAACATTCACTCACTGACAACATTCACTGACAACATTCGCTCACTGACAACATTCACTGACAACATTCACTCTCTGACAACATTCACTCACTGACAACATTCACTGACAACATTCACTGACTGACAACATTCACTCACTGACAACATTCACTGACAACATTCACTCACTGACAACATTCACTGACAACATTCACTGACAACATTCACTGACAACATTCACTCACTGACAACATTCACTGACAACATTCGCTCACTGACAACATTCACTGACAACATTCACTCACTGACAACATTCACTGACAACATTCACTGACTGACAACATTCACTCACTGACAACATTCACTGACAACATTCACTCACTGACAACATTCACTGACAACATTCACTGACAACATTCACTCACTGACAACATTCACTGACAACATTCGCTCACTGACAACATTCACTGACAACATTCACTCACTGACAACATTCACTGACAACATTCACTGACTGACAACATTCACTCACTGACAACATTCACTGACAACATTCACTCACTGACAACATTCACTGACAACATTCGCTCACTGACAACATTCACTGACAACATTCACTCTCTGACAACATTCACTCACTGACAACATTCACTCACTGACAACATTCACTGACAACATTCACTGACTGACAACATTCACTCACTGACAACATTCACTGACAACATTCACTCACTGACAACATTCACTCACTGACAACATTCACTGACAACATTCGCTCACTGACAACATTCACTGACAACATTCACTCTCTGACAACATTCACTGACTGACAACATTAGCTGACAACATTCACTGACTGACAACATTCACTCACTGACAACATTCACTCACTGACAACATTCACTGACAACATTCGCTCACTGACAACATTCACTGACAACATTCACTCTCTGACAACATTCACTCACTGACAACATTCACTGACAACATTCACTCACTGACAACATTCACTGACAACATTCACTCACTGACAACATTCACTCACTGACAACATTCACTGACAACATTCACTCACTGACAACATTCACTGACAACATTCACTGACAACATTCACTCACTGACAACATTCACTGACAACATTCACTCTCTGACAACATTCACTCACTGACAACATTCACTGACAACATTCACTCACTGACAACATTCACTCACTGACAACATTCACTGACAACATTCACTCTCTGACAACATTCACTGACAACATTCACTGACAACATTCGCTCACTGACAACATTCACTGACAACATTCACTCTCTGACAACATTCACTCACTGACAACATTCACTGACAACATTCACTGACAACATTCACTCTCTGACAACATTCACTGACAACATTCACTCACTGACAACATTCACTGACAACATTCACTCACTGACAACATTCACTCACTGACAACATTCACTGACAACATTCACTCTCTGACAACATTCACTGACAACATTCACTGACAACATTCACTCACTGACAACATTCACTGACAACATTCACTCTCTGACAACATTCACTCACTGACAACATTCACTGACAACATTCACTCACTGACAACATTCACTCACTGACAACATTCACTGACAACATTCACTCTCTGACAACATTCACTCACTGACAACATTCACTGACAACATTCCCTCACTGACAACATTCACTGACAACATTCACTCTCTGACAACATTCACTCACTGACAACATTCACTCACTGACAACATTCACTGACAACATTCACTCACTGACAAACATTCACTGACAACATTCGCTCACTGACAACATTCACTGACAACATTCACTCTCTGACAACATTCACTCACTGACAACATTCACTCACTGACAACATTCACTGACAACATTCACTGACTGACAACATTCACTCACTGACAACATTCACTGACAACATTCACTCACTGACAACATTCACTGACAACATTCACTGACTGACAACATTCACTCACTGACAACATTCACTGACAACATTCACTGACTGACAACATTCACTGACAACATTCACTCACTGACAACATTCACTGACAACATTCACTCACTGACAACATTCACTGACAACATTCCCTCACTGACAACATTCACTCACTGACAACATTCACTGACAACATTCACTCACTGACAACATTCACTGACAACATTCACTCACTGACAACATTCACTCACTGACAACATTCACTGACAACATTCACTGACTGACAACATTCACTCACTGACAACATTCACTGACAACATTCACTCACTGACAACATTCACTGACAACATTCGCTCACTGACAACATTCACTCACTGACAACATTCACTGACAACATTCACTCACTGACAACATTCACTGACAACATTCACTCACTGACAACATTCACTGACAACATTCACTCACTGACAACATTCACTGACAATATTCACTCTCTGACAACATTCACTCACTGACAACATTCACTGACAACATTCACTCACTGACAACATTCACTGACAACATTCACTGACTGACAACATTCACTCACTGACAACATTCACTGACAACATTCACTCACTGACAACATTCACTGACAACATTCACTCTCTGACAACATTCACTCACTGACAACATTCACTCACTGACAACATTCACTGACAACATTCACTGACTGACAACATTCACTCACTGACAACATTCACTGACAACATTCACTCACTGACAACATTCACTGACAACATTCACTCTCTGACAACATTCACTCACTGACAACATTCACTCACTGACAACATTCACTGACAACATTCACTCACTGACAAACATTCACTGACAACATTCGCTCACTGACAACATTCACTGACAACATTCACTCTCTGACAACATTCACTCACTGACAACATTCACTCACTGACAACATTCACTGACAACATTCACTGACTGACAACATTCACTCACTGACAACATTCACTGACAACATTCACTCACTGACAACATTCACTGACAACATTCACTGACTGACAACATTCACTCACTGACAACATTCACTGACAACATTCACTGACTGACAACATTCACTGACAACATTCACTCACTGACAACATTCACTGACAACATTCACTCACTGACAACATTCACTGACAACATTCCCTCACTGACAACATTCACTCACTGACAACATTCACTGACAACATTCACTCACTGACAACATTCACTGACAACATTCACTCACTGACAACATTCACTCACTGACAACATTCACTGACAACATTCACTGACTGACAACATTCACTCACTGACAACATTCACTGACAACATTCACTCACTGACAACATTCACTGACAACATTCGCTCACTGACAACATTCACTCTCTGACAACATTCACTGACAACATTCACTCACTGACAACATTCACTGACAACATTCACTCACTGACAACATTCACTGACAACATTCACTCACTGACAACATTCACTGACAATATTCACTCTCTGACAACATTCACTCACTGACAACATTCACTGACAACATTCACTCACTGACAACATTCACTGACAACATTCACTGACTGACAACATTCACTCACTGACAACATTCACTGACAACATTCACTCACTGACAACATTCACTGACAACATTCACTCTCTGACAACATTCACTCACTGACAACATTCACTCACTGACAACATTCACTGACAACATTCACTCACTGACAACATTCACTGACAACATTCACTCACTGACAACATTCACTGACAACATTCACTCACTGACAACATTCAATCACTGACAACATTCACTGACAACATTCACTCACTGACAACATTCACTGACAACATTTACTCACTGACAACATTCAGTCACTGACAACATTCACTGACAACATTCACTCACTGACAACATTCAGTCACTGACAACATTCACTGACAACATTCACTGACAACATTCACTGACAACATTCACTGAAAACATTCACTCACTGACAACATTCACTGACAACATTCACTCTCTGACAACATTCACTGACAACATTCACTCACTGACAACATTCACTGACAACATTCACTCACTGACAACATTCACTCACTGACAACATTCACTGACAACATTCACTCACTGACAACATTCACTGACAACATTTACTCACTGACAACATTCAGTCACTGACAACATTCACTGACAACATTCACTCACTGACAACATTCAGTCACTGACAACATTCACTGACAACATTCACTGACAACATTCACTGACAACATTCACTGACAACATTCACTCACTGACAACATTCACTGACAACATTCAATCTCTGACAACAATCACTGACAACATTCACTCTCTGACAACATTCACTGACAACATTCACTCTCTGACAACATTCACTCACTGACAACATTCACTCTCTGACAACATTCACTGACAACATTCACTCTCTGACAACATTCACTGACAACATTCACTCACTGACAACATTAACTCACTGACAACATTCACTCTCTGACAACATTCACTGACAACATTCACTCACTATCAACATTCACTGACAACATTCACTCTCTGACAACATTCACTGACAACATTCACTGACAACATTCGCTCACTGACAACATTCACTGACAACATTCACTCTCTGACAACATTCACTGACAACATTCACTCACTGACAACATTCACTGACAACATTCACTCACTGACAACATTCACTGACAACATTTACTCACTGACAACATTCACTGACAACATTCACTCTCTGACAACATTCACTGACAACATTCACTGACAACATTCACTCTCTGACAACATTCACTGACAACATTCACTGACAACATTCACTCACTGACAACATTCACTCACTGACAACATTCACTGACAACATTCACTCACTGACAACATTCACTGACAACATTCACTGACAACATTCACTCACTGACAACATTCACTGACAACATTCACTCTCTGACAACATTCACTGACAACATTCACTCACAGATAACATTCACTGACAACATTCACTCACTGACAACATTCACTCACTGACAACATTCACTGACAACATTCACTCTCTGACAACATTCACTGACAACATTCACTGACAACATTCGCTCACTGACAACATTCACTGACAACATTCACTCTCTGACAACATTCACTCACTGACAACATTCACTGACAACATTCACTCACTGACAACATTCACTGACAACATTCACTGACTGACAACATTCACTCACTGACAACATTCACTGACAACATTCACTGACTGACAACATTCACTCACTGACAACATTCACTGACAACATTCACTCACTGACAACATTCACTGACAACATTCACTCTCTGACAACATTCACTCACTGACAACATTCACTCACTGACAACATTCACTGACAACATTCACTCTCTGACAACATTCACTCACTGACAACATTCACTCACTGACAACATTCACTGACAACATTCACTCACTGACAACATTCACTGACAACATTCACTCACTGACAACATTCACTGACAACATTCACTCACTGACAACATTCACTCACTGACAACATTCACTGACAACATTCACTGAAAACATTCACTCACTGACAACATTCACTGACAACATTCACTCACTGACAACATTCACTGACAACATTCACTCACTGACAACATTCACTCACTGACAACATTCACTGACAACATTCACTGAAAACATTCACTCACTGACAACATTCACTGACAACATTCACTCTCTGACAACATTCACTGACAACATTCACTCACTGACAACATTCACTGACAACATTCACTCACTGACAACATTCACTGACAACATTCACTCACTGACAACATTCACTCACTGACAACATTCACTGACAACATTCACTCACTGACAACATTCACTGACAACATTTACTCACTGACAACATTCAGTCACTGACAACATTCACTGACAACATTCACTCACTGACAACATTCAGTCACTGACAACATTCACTGACAACATTCACTGACAACATTCACTGACAACATTCACTCACTGACAACATTCACTGACAACATTCACTGACAACATTCACTCACTGACAACATTCACTGACAACATTCAATCTCTGACAACAATCACTGACAACATTCACTCACTGACAACATTCACTGACAACATTCACTCTCTGACAACATTCACTGACAACATTCACTCACTGACAACATTCACTCACTGACAACATTCACTCTCTGACAACATTCACTGACAACATTCACTCTCTGACAACATTCACTGACAACATTCACTCACTGACAACATTAACTCACTGACAACATTCACTCTCTGACAACATTCACTGACAACATTCACTCACTATCAACATTCACTGACAACATTCACTCTCTGACAACATTCACTGACAACATTCACTGACAACATTCGCTCACTGACAACATTCACTGACAACATTCACTCTCTGACAACATTCACTGACAACATTCACTCACTGACAACATTCACTGACAACATTCACTCACTGACAACATTCACTGACAACATTTACTCACTGACAACATTCACTGACAACATTCACTCTCTGACAACATTCACTGACAACATTCACTGACAACATTCACTCTCTGACAACATTCACTGACAACATTCACTGACAACATTCACTCACTGACAACATTCACTCTCTGACAACATTCACTCACTGACAACATTCACTCACTGACAACATTCACTGACAACATTCACTCACTGACAACATTCACTCACTGACAACATTCACTGACTGACAACATTCACTCACTGACAACATTCACTGACAACATTCATTCTCTGACAACATTCACTCACTGACAACATTCACTCACTGACAACATTCACTGACAACATTCACTCACTGACAACATTCACTGACTTACAACATTCACTCACTGACAACATTCACTGACAACATTCACTCACTGACAACATTCACTGACAACATTCACTCACTGACAACATTCACTGACAACATTCACTGACTGACAACATTCACTGACTGACAACATTCACTCACTGACAACATTCACTGTCAACATTCACTCACTGACAACATTCACTGACAACATTCACTCACTGACAACATTCACTGACAACATTCGCTCACTGACAACATTCACTGACAACATTCACTCTCTGACAACATTCACTCACTGACAACATTCACTGACAACATTCACTCACTGACAACATTCACTGACAACATTCGCTCACTGACAACATTCACTGACAACATTCACTCACTGACAACATTCACTGACAACATTCGCTCACTGACAACATTCACTCACTGACAACATTCACTGACAACATTCACTCACTGACAACATTCACTGACAACATTCACTGACAACATTCACTCACTGACAACATTCACTGACAACATTCACTCTCTGACAACATTCACTGACAACATTCACTCACTGACAACATTCACTGACAACATTCACTCACTGACAACATTCACTCACTGACAACATTCACTGACAACATTCACTCTCTGACAACATTCACTGACAACATTCACTGACAACATTCGCTCACTGGCAACATTCACTGACAACATTCACTCTCTGACAACATTCACTCACTGACAACATTCACTGACAACATTCACTCACTGACAACATTCACTGACAACATTCACTCACTGACAACATTCACTCACTGACAACATTCACTGACAACATTCACTCTCTGACAACATTCACTCACTGACAACATTCACTCACTGACAAAATTCACTGAAAACATTCACTCACTGACAACATTCACTGACAACATTCACTCACTGACAACATTCAGTCACTGACAACATTCACTGACAACATTCACTCACTGACAACATTCACTGACAACATTCACTGACAACATTCACTCACTGACAACATTCACTGACAACATTCACTCACTGACAACATTCACTGACAACATTCACTCTCTGACAACATTCACTGACAACATTCACTCTCTGACAACATTCACTCTCTGACAACATTCACTCACTGACAACATTCACTCACTGACAACATTCAGTCACTGACAACATTCACTGACAACATTCACTCTCTGACAACATTCACTCACTGACAACATTCACTCACTGACAACATTCACTGACAACATTCACTGACTGACAACATTCACTCACTGACAACATTCACTGACAACATTCACTCTCTGACAACATTCACTCACTGACAACATTCACTCACTGACAACATTCACTGACAACATTCACTCACTGACAACATTCACTGACAACATTCGCTCACTGACAACATTCACTGACAACATTCACTCTCTGACAACATTCACTCACTGACAACATTCACTCACTGACAACATTCACTCACTGACAACATTCACTGACTGACAACATTCACTCACTGACAACATTCACTGACAACATTCACTCACTGACAACATTCACTGACAACATTCACTGACTGACAACATTCACTGACAACATTCACTGACTGACAACATTCACTCACTGACAACATTCACTGACAACATTCACTCACTGACAACATTCACTGACAACATTCGCTCACTGACAACATTCACTGACAACATTCACTCTCTGACAACATTCACTCACTGACAACATTCACTCACTGACAACATTCACTGACAACATTCACTCACTGACAACATTCACTGACAACATTCACTCACTGACAACATTCACTGACAACATTCACTGACTGACAACATTCACTCACTGACAACATTCACTGACAACATTCACTCACTGACAACATTCACTGACAACATTCACTGACTGACAACATTCACTCACTGACAACATTCACTGACAACATTCACTGACTGACAACATTCACTGACAACATTCACTCACTGACAACATTCACTGACAACATTCGCTCACTGACAACATTCACTGACAACATTCACTCTCTGACAACATTCACTCACTGACAACATTCACTCACTGACAACATTCACTGACAACATTCGCTCACTGACAACATTCACTGACAACATTCACTCTCTGACAACATTCACTCACTGACAACATTCACTGACAACATTCACTCACTGACAACATTCACTGACAACATTCGCTCACTGACAACATTCACTGACAACATTCACTCTCTGACAACATTCACTCACTGACAACATTCACTCACTGACAACATTCACTGAAAACATTCACTGACTGACAACATTCACTCACTGACAACATTCACTGACAACATTCAATCACTGACAACATTCACTGACAACATTCACTGACTGACAACATTCACTCACTGACAACATTCACTGACAACATTCAGTCACTGACAACATTCACTGACAACATTCGCTCACTGACAACATTCACTGACAACATTCACTCACTGACAACATTCACTGACAACATTCACTGACAACATTCACTCTCTGACAACATTTACTCACTGACAACATTCACTGACAACATTCACTCACTGACAACATTCACTGACAACATTCACTCTCTGACAACATTCACTGACAACATTCACTCACTGACAACATTCACTGACAACATTCACTCACTGACAACATTCACTGACAACATTCGCTCACTGACAACATTCACTGACAACATTCACTCTCTGACAACATTCACTCACTGACAACATTCACTCACTGACAACATTCACTCACTGACAACATTCACTGACAACATTCACTCACTGACAACATTCACTCACTGACAACATTCACTGACAACATTCACTCACTGACAACATTCACTCACTGACAACATTCACTGACAACATTCACTCTCTGACAACATTCACTCACTGACAACATTCACTCACTGACAACATTCACTGACAACATTCACTCACTGACAACATTCACTGACAACATTCACTCACTGACAACATTCACTCACTGACAACATTCACTGACAACATTAACTCACTGACAACATTCACTGACAACATTCACTCTCTGACAACATTCACTCACTGACAACATTCACTGACAACATTCACTCACTGACAACATTCACTGACAACATTCACTCTCTGACAACATTCACTGACAACATTCACTCTCTGACAACATTCACTCTCTGACAACATTCACTCACTGACAACATTCACTGACAACATTCACTCTCTGACAACATTCACTCACTGACAACATTCACTCACTGACAACATTCACTGACAACATTCACTGACTGACAACATTCACTCACTGACAACATTCACTGACAACATTCACTCTCTGACAACATTCACTCACTGACAACATTCACTCACTGACAACATTCACTGACAACATTCACTCACTGACAACATTCACTGACAACATTCGCTCACTGACAACATTCACTGACAACATTCACTCTCTGACAACATTCACTCACTGACAACATTCACTCACTGACAACATTCACTGACAACATTCACTCTCTGACAACATTCACTCACTGACAACATTCACTCACTGACAACATTCACTGACAACATTCACTCACTGACAACATTCACTGACAACATTCACTGACTGACAACATTCACTCACTGACAACATTCACTGACAACATTCACTCACTGACAACATTCACTGACAACATTCACTCACTGACAACATTCACTGACAACATTCACTCACTGACAACATTCACTGACAACATTCACTCACTGACAACATTCACTGACAACATTCACTCACTGACAACATTCACTGACAACATTCGCTCACTGACAACATTCACTGACAACATTCACTCTCTGACAACATTCACTCACTGACAACATTCACTCACTGACAACATTCACTGACTGACAACATTCACTCACTGACAACATTCACTGACAACATTCACTCTCTGACAACATTCACTCACTGACAACATTCACTGACAACATTCACTCACTGACAACATTCACTGACAACATTCACTCACTGACAACATTCACTGACAACATTCCCTCACTGACAACATTCACTGACTGACAACATTCACTGACAACATTCACTCACTGACAACATTCACTGACAACATTCACTCACTGACAACATTCACTGACAACATTCACTCACTGACAACATTCACTGACAACATTCACTGACTGACAACATTCACTCACTGACAACATTCACTGACAACATTCACTCACTGACAACATTCACTGACAACATTCGCTCACTGACAACATTCACTGACAACATTCACTCTCTGACAACATTCACTCACTGACAACATTCACTCACTGACAACATTCACTGACAACATTCACTCACTGACAACATTCACTGACAACATTCACTGACTGACAACATTCACTCACTGACAACATTCACTGACAACATTCACTCACTGACAACATTCACTGACAACATTCACTGACTGACAACATTCACTCACTGACAACATTCACTGACAACATTCACTGACTGACAACATTCACTGACAACATTCACTCACTGACAACATTCACTGACAACATTCGCTCACTGACAACATTCACTGACAACATTCACTCTCTGACAACATTCACTCACTGACAACATTCACTGACAACATTCACTCACTGACAACATTCACTGACAACATTCGCTCACTGACAACATTCACTGACAACATTCACTCTCTGACAACATTCACTCACTGACAACATTCACTCACTGACAACATTCACTGACAACATTCACTCACTGACAACATTCACTGACTGACAACATTCACTCACTGACAACATTCACTGACAACATTCACTCACTGACAACATTCACTGACAACATTCACTGACTGACAACATTCACTCACTGACAACATTCACTGACAACATTCGCTCACTGACAACATTCACTGACAACATTCACTCTCTGACAACATTCACTCACTGACAACATTCACTCACTGACAACATTCACTGACAACATTCACTCACTGACAACATTCACTGACAACATTCCCTCACTGACAACATTCACTCACTGACAACATTCACTGACAACATTCACTCACTGACAACATTCACTGACAACATTCACTCACTGACAACATTCACTGACAACATTCACTCACTGACAACATTCACTGACAACATTCTCTCACTGACAACATTCACTGACAACATTCACTCACTGACAACATTCACTGACAACATTCACTCACTGACAACATTCACTGACAACATTCGCTCACTGACAACATTCACTGACAACATTCACTCTCTGACAACATTCACTCACTGACAACATTCACTCACTGACAACATTCACTGACAACATTCACTCACTGACAACATTCACTGACAACATTCACTGACTGACAACATTCACTCACTGACAACATTCACTGACAACATTCACTCACTGACAACATTCACTGACAACATTCACTGACTGACAACATTCACTGACTGACAACATTCACTGACAACATTCACTGACTGACAACATTCACTGACAACATTCACTCACTGACAACATTCACTGACAACATTCGCTCACTGACAACATTCACTCTCTGACAACATTCACTCACTGACAACATTCACTGACAACATTCACTCACTGACAACATTCACTGACAACATTCACTCACTGACAACATTCACTCACTGACAACATTCACTGACAACATTCACTCACTGACAACATTCACTGACAACATTCACTGACAACATTCACTCACTGACAACATTCACTGACAACATTCACTCTCTGACAACATTCACTCACTGACAACATTCACTGACAACATTCACTCACTGACAACATTCACTCACTGACAACATTCACTGACAACATTCACTCTCTGACAACATTCACTGACAACATTCACTGACAACATTCGCTCACTGACAACATTCACTGACAACATTCACTCTCTGACAACATTCACTCACTGACAACATTCACTGACAACATTCACTGACTGACAACATTCACTCACTGACAACTTTCACTGACAACATTCACTCACTGACAACATTCACTGACAACATTCACTGACAACATTCACTCTCTGACAACATTCACTCACTGACAACATTCACTCACTGACAACATTCACTGACAACATTCACTCACTGACAAACATTCACTGACAACATTCGCTCACTGACAACATTCACTGACAACATTCACTCTCTGACAACATTCACTCACTGACAACATTCACTCACTGACAACATTCACTGACAACATTCACTGACTGACAACATTCACTCACTGACAACATTCACTGACAACATTCACTCACTGACAACATTCACTGACAACATTCACTGACTGACAACATTCACTCACTGACAACATTCACTGACAACATTCACTGACTGACAACATTCACTGACAACATTCACTCACTGACAACATTCACTGACAACATTCACTCACTGACAACATTCACTGACAACATTCCCTCACTGACAACATTCACTCACTGACAACATTCACTGACAACATTCACTCACTGACAACATTCACTCACTGACAACATTCACTGACAACATTCACTGACTGACAACATTCACTCACTGACAACATTCACTGACAACATTCACTGACAACATTCGCTCACTGACAACATTCACTGACAACATTCACTCTCTGACAACATTCACTCACTGACAACATTCACTGACAACATTCACTCACTGACAACATTCACTGACAACATTCACTGACTGACAACATTCACTCACTGACAACATTCACTGACAACATTCACTCACTGACAACATTCACTGACAACATTCACTCTCTGACAACATTCACTCACTGACAACATTCACTCACTGACAACATTCACTGACAACATTCACTCTCTGACAACATTCACTCACTGACAACATTCACTCACTGACAACATTCACTGACAACATTCACTCACTGACAACATTCACTGACAACATTCACTCACTGACAACATTCACTGACAACATTCACTCACTGACAACATTCACTGACAACATTCACTCACTGACAACATTCACTGACAACATTTACTCACTGACAACATTCAGTCACTGACAACATTCACTGACAACATTCACTCACTGACAACATTCAGTCACTGACAACATTCACTGACAACATTCACTGACAACATTCACTGAAAACATTCACTCACTGACAACATTCACTGACAACATTCACTCTCTGACAACATTCACTGACAACATTCACTCACTGACAACATTCACTGACAACATTCACTCACTGACAACATTCACTGACAACATTCACTCACTGACAACATTCACTGACAACATTCACTCACTGACAACATTCACTCACTGACAACATTCACTGACAACATTCACTCACTGACAACATTCACTGACAACATTTACTCACTGACAACATTCAGTCACTGACAACATTCACTGACAACATTCACTCACTGACAACATTCAGTCACTGACAACATTCACTGACAACATTCACTGACAACATTCACTGACAACATTCACTGACAACATTCACTCACTGACAACATTCACTGACAACATTCAATCTCTGACAACAATCACTGACAACATTCACTCTCTGACAACATTCACTGACAACATTCACTCTCTGACAACATTCACTCACTGACAACATTCACTCTCTGACAACATTCACTGACAACATTCACTCTCTGACAACATTCACTGACAACATTCACTCACTATCAACATTCACTGACAACATTCACTCTCTGACAACATTCACTGACAACATTCACTGACAACATTCGCTCACTGACAACATTCACTGACAACATTCACTCTCTGACAACATTCACTGACAACATTCACTCACTGACAACATTCACTGACAACATTCACTCACTGACAACATTCACTGACAACATTTACTCACTGACAACATTCACTGACAACATTCACTCTCTGACAACATTCACTGACAACATTCACTGACAACATTCACTCTCTGACAACATTCACTGACAACATTCACTGACAACATTCACTCACTGACAACATTCACTCACTGACAACATTCACTGACAACATTCACTCACTGACAACATTCACTGACAACATTCACTGACAACATTCACTCACTGACAACATTCACTGACAACATTCACTCTCTGACAACATTCACTGACAACATTCACTCACAGATAACATTCACTGACAACATTCACTCACTGACAACATTCACTCACTGACAACATTCACTGACAACATTCACTCTCTGACAACATTCACTGACAACATTCACTGACAACATTCGCTCACTGACAACATTCACTCTCTGACAACATTCACTCACTGACAACATTCACTGACAACATTCACTCACTGACAACATTCACTGACAACATTCACTCACTGACAACATTCACTCACTGACAACATTCACTGACAACATTCACTCACTGACAACATTCACTGACAACATTCACTCTCTGACAACATTCACTCACTGACAACATTCACTCACTGACAACATTCACTGACAACATTCACTCTCTGACAACATTCACTCACTGACAACATTCACTCACTGACAACATTCACTGACAACATTCACTCACTGACAACATTCACTGACAACATTCACTCACTGACAACATTCACTGACAACATTCACTCACTGACAACATTCACTGACAACATTCACTCACTGACAACATTCACTCACTGACAACATTCACTGACAACATTCACTGAAAACATTCACTCACTGACAACATTCACTGACAACATTCACTCTCTGACAACATTCACTGACAACATTCACTCACTGACAACATTCACTGACAACATTCACTCACTGACAACATTCACTGACAACATTCACTCACTGACAACATTCACTGACAACATTCACTCACTGACAACATTCACTCACTGACAACATTCACTGACAACATTCACTCACTGACAACATTCACTGACAACATTTACTCACTGACAACATTCAGTCACTGACAACATTCACAGACAACATTCACTCACTGACAACATTCAGTCACTGACAACATTCACTGACAACATTCACTGACAACATTCACTGACAACATTCACTCACTGACAACATTCACTGACAACATTCACTGACAACATTCACTCACTGACAACATTCACTGACAACATTCAATCTCTGACAACAATCACTGACAACATTCACTCTCTGACAACATTCACTGACAACATTCACTCTCTGACAACATTCACTGACAACATTCACTCACTGACAACATTCACTCACTGACAACATTCACTCTCTGACAACATTCACTGACAACATTCACTCTCTGACAACATTCACTGACAATATTCACTCACTGACAACATTAACTCACTGACAACATTCACTCTCTGACAACATTCACTGACAACATTCACTCACTATCAACATTCACTGACAACATTCACTCTCTGACAACATTCACTGACAACATTCACTGACAACATTCGCTCACTGACAACATTCACTGACAACATTCACTCTCTGACAACATTCGCTGACAACATTCACTCACTGACAACATTCACTGACAACATTCACTCACTGACAACATTCACTGACAACATTTACTCACTGACAACATTCACTGACAACATTCACTCTCTGACAACATTCACTGACAACATTCACTGACAACATTCACTCTCTGACAACATTCACTGACAACATTCACTGACAACATTCACTCACTGACAACATTCACTCTCTGACAACATTCACTCACTGACAACATTCACTCACTGACAACATTCACTGACAACATTCACTCACTGACAACATTCACTCACTGACAACATTCACTGACTGACAACATTCACTCACTGACAACATTCACTGACAACATTCATTCTCTGACAACATTCACTCACTGACAACATTCACTCACTGACAACATTCACTGACAACATTCACTCACTGACAACATTCACTGACAACATTCACTGACTGACAACATTCACTCACTGACAACATTCACTGACAACATTCACTCACTGACAACATTCACTGACAACATTCACTCACTGACAACATTCACTGACAACATTCACTCACTGACAACATTCACTCACTGACAACATTCACTGTCAACATTCACTCACTGACAACATTCACTGACAACATTCACTCACTGACAACATTCACTGACAACATTCGCTCACTGACAACATTCACTGACAACATTCACTCTCTGACAACATTCACTCACTGACAACATTCACTGACAACATTCACTCACTGACAACATTCACTGACAACATTCGCTCACTGACAACATTCACTGACAACATTCACTCACTGACAACATTCACTGACAACATTCGCTCACTGACAACATTCACTCACTGACAACATTCACTGAACACATTCACTCACTGACAACATTCACTGACAACATTCACTGACAACATTCACTCACTGACAACATTCACTGACAACATTCACTCTCTGACAACATTCACTGACAACATTCACTCACTGACAACATTCACTGACAACATTCACTCACTGACAACATTCACTCACTGACAACATTCACTGACAACATTCACTCTCTGACAACATTCACTGACAACATTCACTGACAACATTCGCTCACTGGCAACATTCACTGACAACATTCACTCTCTGACAACATTCACTCACTGACAACATTCACTGACAACATTCACTCACTGACAACATTCACTGACAACATTCACTCACTGACAACATTCACTGACAACATTCACTCACTGACAACATTCACTGACAACATTCACTCACTGACAACATTCACTCACTGACAACATTCACTGACAACATTCACTCACTGACAACATTCACTGACAACATTTACTCACTGACAACATTCAGTCACTGACAACATTCACTGACAACATTCACTCACTGACAACATTCAGTCACTGACAACATTCACTGACAACATTCACTGACAACATTCACTGAAAACATTCACTCACTGACAACATTCACTGACAACATTCACTCTCTGACAACATTCACTGACAACATTCACTCACTGACAACATTCACTGACAACATTCACTCACTGACAACATTCACTGACAACATTCACTCACTGACAACATTCACTGACAACATTCACTCACTGACAACATTCACTCACTGACAACATTCACTGACAACATTCACTCACTGACAACATTCACTGACAACATTTACTCACTGACAACATTCAGTCACTGACAACATTCACTGACAACATTCACTCACTGACAACATTCAGTCACTGACAACATTCACTGACAACATTCACTGACAACATTCACTGACAACATTCACTGACAACATTCACTCACTGACAACATTCACTGACAACATTCAATCTCTGACAACAATCACTGACAACATTCACTGACAACATTCACTGACAACATTCGCTCACTGACAACATTCACTGACAACATTCACTCTCTGACAACCTTCACTGACAACATTCACTCACTGACAACATTCACTGACAACATTCACTCACTGACAACATTCACTGACAACATTTACTCACTGACAACATTCACTGACAACATTCACTCTCTGACAACATTCACTGACAACATTCACTGACAACATTCACTCTCTGACAACATTCACTGACAACATTCACTGACAACATTCACTCACTGACAACATTCACTCACTGACAACATTCACTGACAACATTCACTCACTGACAACATTCACTGACAACATTCACTGACAACATTCACTCACTGACAACATTCACTGACAACATTCACTCTCTGACAACATTCACTGACAACATTCACTCACAGATAACATTCACTGACAACATTCACTCACTGACAACATTCACTCACTGACAACATTCACTGACAACATTCACTCTCTGACAACATTCACTGACAACATTCACTGACAACATTCGCTCACTGACAACATTCACTCTCTGACAACATTCACTCACTGACAACATTCACTGACAACATTCACTCACTGACAACATTCACTGACAACATTCACTCACTGACAACATTCACTCACTGACAACATTCACTGACAACATTCACTCACTGACAACATTCACTGACAACATTCACTCTCTGACAACATTCACTCACTGACAACATTCACTCACTGACAACATTCACTGACAACATTCACTCTCTGACAACATTCACTCACTGACAACATTCACTCACTGACAACATTCACTGACAACATTCACTCACTGACAACATTCACTGACAACATTCACTCACTGACAACATTCACTGACAACATTCACTCACTGACAACATTCACTCACTGACAACATTCACTGACAACATTCACTGAAAACATTCACTCACTGACAACATTCACTGACAACATTCACTCTCTGACAACATTCACTGACAACATTCACTCACTGACAACATTCACTGACAACATTCACTCACTGACAACATTCACTGACAACATTCACTCACTGACAACATTCACTGACAACATTCACTCACTGACAACATTCACTCACTGACAACATTCACTGACAACATTCACTCACTGACAACATTCACTGACAACATTTACTCACTGACAACATTCAGTCACTGACAACATTCACAGACAACATTCACTCACTGACAACATTCAGTCACTGACAACATTCACTGACAACATTCACTGACAACATTCACTGACAACATTCACTCACTGACAACATTCACTGACAACATTCACTGACAACATTCACTCACTGACAACATTCACTGACAACATTCAATCTCTGACAACAATCACTGACAACATTCACTCTCTGACAACATTCACTGACAACATTCACTCTCTGACAACATTCACTGACAACATTCACTCACTGACAACATTCACTCACTGACAACATTCACTCTCTGACAACATTCACTGACAACATTCACTCTCTGACAACATTCACTGACAATATTCACTCACTGACAACATTAACTCACTGACAACATTCACTCTCTGACAACATTCACTGACAACATTCACTCACTATCAACATTCACTGACAACATTCACTCTCTGACAACATTCACTGACAACATTCACTGACAACATTCGCTCACTGACAACATTCACTGACAACATTCACTCTCTGACAACATTCGCTGACAACATTCACTCACTGACAACATTCACTGACAACATTCACTCACTGACAACATTCACTGACAACATTTACTCACTGACAACATTCACTGACAACATTCACTCTCTGACAACATTCACTGACAACATTCACTGACAACATTCACTCTCTGACA
Organism: Staurois parvus; assembly: GCF_062004578.1. NCBI lineage: Eukaryota > Metazoa > Chordata > Amphibia > Anura > Ranidae > Staurois > Staurois parvus. Next base: position 698,018 of record NW_028320415.1, on the reverse strand, counting down.
ACATTCACTGACAACATTCACTGACAACATTCACTCACTGACAACATTCACTCTCTGACAACATTCACTCACTGACAACATTCACTCACTGACAACATTCACTGACAACATTCACTCACTGACAACATTCACTCACTGACAACATTCACTGACTGACAACATTCACTCACTGACAACATTCACTGACAACATTCATTCTCTGACAACATTCACTCACTGACAACATTCACTCACTGACAACATTCACTGACAACATTCACTCACTGACAACATTCACTGACAACATTCACTGACTGACAACATTCACTCACTGACAACATTCACTGACAACATTCACTCACTGACAACATTCACTGACAACATTCACTCACTGACAACATTCACTGACAACATTCACTCACTGACAACATTCACTCACTGACAACATTCACTGTCAACATTCACTCACTGACAACATTCACTGACAACATTCACTCACTGACAACATTCACTGACAACATTCGCTCACTGACAACATTCACTGACAACATTCACTCTCTGACAACATTCACTCACTGACAACATTCACTGACAACATTCACTCACTGACAACATTCACTGACAACATTCGCTCACTGACAACATTCACTGACAACATTCACTCACTGACAACATTCACTGACAACATTCGCTCACTGACAACATTCACTCACTGACAACATTCACTGAACACATTCACTCACTGACAACATTCACTGACAACATTCACTGACAACATTCACTCACTGACAACATTCACTGACAACATTCACTCTCTGACAACATTCACTGACAACATTCACTCACTGACAACATTCACTGACAACATTCACTCACTGACAACATTCACTCACTGACAACATTCACTGACAACATTCACTCTCTGACAACATTCACTGACAACATTCACTGACAACATTCACTGACAACATTCACTCACTGACAACATTCACTGACAACATTCACTCACTGACAACATTCACTGACAACATTCACTCTCTGACAACATTCACTGACAACATTCACTCTCTGACAACATTCACTCTCTGACAACATTCACTCACTGACAACATTCACTCACTGACAACATTCAGTCACTGACAACATTCACTGACAACATTCACTCTCTGACAACATTCACTCACTGACAACATTCACTCACTGACAAAATTCACTGACAACATTCACTCACTGACAACATTCACTGACAACATTCACTCACTGACAACATTCAGTCACTGACAACATTCACTGACAACATTCACTCACTGACAACATTCACTGACAACATTCACTCTCTGACAACATTCACTCACTGACAACATTCACTGACAACATTCACTCACTGACAACATTCACTGACAACATTCACTCTCTGACAACATTCACTGACAACATTCACTCTCTGACAACATTCACTCTCTGACAACATTCACTCACTGACAACATTCACTCACTGACAACATTCAGTCACTGACAACATTCACTGACAACATTCACTCTCTGACAACATTCACTCACTGACAACATTCACTGACAACATTCACTGACTGACAACATTCACTCACTGACAACATTCACTGACAACATTCACTCTCTGACAACATTCACTCACTGACAACATTCACTCACTGACAACATTCACTGACAACATTCACTCTCTGACAACATTCACTGACAACATTCACTGACAACATTCGCTCACTGACAACATTCACTGACAACATTCACTCTCTGACAACATTCACTCACTGACAACATTCACTGACAACATTCACTCACTGACAACATTCACTGACAACATTCACTCACTGACAACATTCACTGACAACATTCACTCTCTGACAACATTCACTCACTGACAACATTCACTGACAACATTCACTCTCTGACAACATTCACTCACTGACAACATTCACTCACTGACAACATTCACTGACAACATTCACTCACTGACAACATTCACTGACAACATTCACTCACTGACAACATTCACTCACTGACAACATTCACTGACAACATTCACTCACTGACAACATTCACTGACAACATTCACTCTCTGACAACATTCACTCACTGACAACATTCACTGACAACATTCACTCACTGACAACATTCACTGACAACATTCACTCTCTGACAACATTCACTGACAACATTCACTCTCTGACAACATTCACTCTCTGACAACATTCACTCACTGACAACATTCACTGACAACATTCACTCTCTGACAACATTCACTCACTGACAACATTCACTCACTGACAACATTCACTGACAACATTCACTGACTGACAACATTCACTCACTGACAACATTCACTGACAACATTCACTCTCTGACAACATTCACTCACTGACAACATTCACTCACTGACAACATTCACTGACAACATTCACTCACTGACAACATTCACTGACAACATTCGCTCACTGACAACATTCACTGACAACATTCACTCTCTGACAACATTCACTCACTGACAACATTCACTCACTGACAACATTCACTGACAACATTCACTCACTGACAACATTCACTGACTGACAACATTCACTCACTGACAACATTCACTGACAACATTCACTCACTGACAACATTCACTGACAACATTCACTGACTGACAACATTCACTCACTGACAACATTCACTGACAACATTCACTCACTGACAACATTCACTGACAACATTCACTCACTGACAACATTCACTGACAACATTCACTCACTGACAACATTCACTGACAACATTCACTCACTGACAACATTCACTCACTGACAACATTCACTGACAACATTCGCTCACTGACAACATTCACTGACAACATTCACTCTCTGACAACATTCACTCACTGACAACATTCACTCACTGACAACATTCACTGACTGACAACATTCACTCACTGACAACATTCACTGACAACATTCACTCTCTGACAACATTCACTCACTGACAACATTCACTGACAACATTCACTCACTGACAACATTCACTGACAACATTCACTCACTGACAACATTCACTGACAACATTCCCTCACTGACAACATTCACTCACTGACAACATTCACTGACAACATTCACTCACTGACAACATTCACTGACAACATTCACTCACTGACAACATTCACTGACAACATTCACTCACTGACAACATTCACTGACTGACAACATTCACTCACTGACAACATTCACTGACAACATTCACTCACTGACAACATTCACTGACAACATTCGCTCACTGACAACATTCACTGACAACATTCACTCTCTGACAACATTCACTCACTGACAACATTCACTCACTGACAACATTCACTGACAACATTCACTCACTGACAACATTCACTGACAACATTCACTGACTGACAACATTCACTCACTGACAACATTCACTGACAACATTCACTCACTGACAACATTCACTGACAACATTCACTGACTGACAACATTCACTCACTGACAACATTCACTGACAACATTCACTGACTGACAACATTCACTGACAACATTCACTCACTGACAACATTCACTGACAACATTCGCTCACTGACAACATTCACTGACAACATTCACTCTCTGACAACATTCACTCACTGACAACATTCACTGACAACATTCACTCACTGACAACATTCACTGACAACATTCGCTCACTGACAACATTCACTGACAACATTCACTCTCTGACAACATTCACTCACTGACAACATTCACTCACTGACAACATTCACTGACAACATTCACTCACTGACAACATTCACTGACTGACAACATTCACTCACTGACAACATTCACTGACAACATTCACTCACTGACAACATTCACTGACAACATTCACTCACTGACAACATTCACTCACTGACAACATTCACTGACAACATTCACTCACTGACAACATTCACTGACAACATTCGCTCACTGACAACATTCACTGACAACATTCACTCTCTGACAACATTCACTCACTGACAACATTCACTCACTGACAACATTCACTGACAACATTCACTCACTGACAACATTCACTGACAACATTCACTCACTGACAACATTCACTGACAACATTCCCTCACTGACAACATTCACTCACTGACAACATTCACTGACAACATTCACTCACTGACAACATTCACTGACAACATTCACTCACTGACAACATTCACTGACAACATTCACTCACTGACAACATTCACTGACAACATTCTCTCACTGACAACATTCACTGACAACATTCACTCACTGACAACATTCACTGACAACATTCACTCACTGACAACATTCACTGACAACATTCGCTCACTGACAACATTCACTGACAACATTCACTCTCTGACTACATTCACTCACTGACAACATTCACTCACTGACAACATTCACTGACAACATTCACTCACTGACAACATTCACTGACAACATTCACTGACTGACAACATTCACTCACTGACAACATTCACTGACAACATTCACTCACTGACAACATTCACTGACAACATTCACTGACTGACAACATTCACTGACTGACAACATTCACTGACAACATTCACTGACTGACAACATTCACTGACAACATTCACTCACTGACAACATTCACTGACAACATTCGCTCACTGACAACATTCACTGACAACATTCACTCTCTGACAACATTCACTCACTGACAACATTCACTGACAACATTCACTCACTGACAACATTCACTGACAACATTCACTCACTGACAACATTCACTCACTGACAACATTCACTGACAACATTCACTCACTGACAACATTCACTGACAACATTCACTGACAACATTCACTCACTGACAACATTCACTGACAACATTCACTCTCTGACAACATTCACTCACTGACAACATTCACTGACAACATTCACTCACTGACAACATTCACTCACTGACAACATTCACTGACAACATTCACTCTCTGACAACATTCACTGACAACATTCACTGACAACATTCGCTCACTGACAACATTCACTGACAACATTCACTCTCTGACAACATTCACTCACTGACAACATTCACTGACAACATTCACTGACAACATTCACTCTCTGACAACATTCACTGACAACATTCACTCACTGACAACATTCACTGACAACATTCACTCACTGACAACATTCACTCACTGACAACATTCACTGACAACATTCACTCTCTGACAACATTCACTGACAACATTCACTGACAACATTCGCTCACTGACAACATTCACTGACAACATTCACTCTCTGACAACATTCACTCACTGACAACATTCACTGACAACATTCACTGACTGACAACATTCACTCACTGACAACTTTCACTGACAACATTCACTCACTGACAACATTCACTGACAACATTCACTGACAACATTCACTCTCTGACAACATTCACTCACTGACAACATTCACTCACTGACAACATTCACTCACTGACAACATTCACTCACTGACAACATTCACTGACAACATTCACTCACTGACAAACATTCACTGACAACATTCGCTCACTGACAACATTCACTGACAACATTCACTCTCTGACAACATTCACTCACTGACAACATTCACTCACTGACAACATTCACTGACAACATTCACTGACTGACAACATTCACTCACTGACAACATTCACTGACAACATTCACTCACTGACAACATTCACTGACAACATTCACTCACTGACAACATTCACTGACAACATTCACTGACTGACAACATTCACTCACTGACAACATTCACTGACAACATTCACTCACTGACAACATTCACTGACAACATTCACTCACTGACAACATTCACTGACAACATTCACTCACTGACAACATTCACTGACAACATTCCCTCACTGACAACATTCACTCACTGACAACATTCACTGACAACATTCACTCACTGACAACATTCACTGACAACATTCACTCACTGACAACATTCACTCACTGACAACATTCACTGACAACATTCACTGACTGACAACAATCACTCACTGACAACATTCACTGACAACATTCACTCACTGACAACATTCACTGACAACATTCACTCACTGACAACATTCACTGACAACATTCACTGACTGACAACATTCACTCACTGACAACATTCACTGACAACATTCACTGACTGACAACATTCACTGACAACATTCACTCACTGACAACATTCACTGACAACATTCACTCACTGACAACATTCACTGACAACATTCCCTCACTGACAACATTCACTCACTGACAACATTTACTGACAACATTCACTCACTGACAACATTCACTGACAACATTCACTCACTGACAACATTCACTCACTGACAACATTCACTGACAACATTCACTGACTGACAACATTCACTCACTGACAACATTCACTGACAACATTCACTCACTGACAACATTCACTGACAACATTCGCTCACTGACAACATTCACTGACAACATTCACTCTCTGACAACATTCACTCACTGACAACATTCACTCACTGACAACATTCACTGACTGACAACATTCACTCACTGACAACATTCACTGACAACATTCACTCTCTGACAACATTCACTCACTGACAACATTCACTCACTGACAACATTCACTGACAACATTCACTCTCTGACAACATTCACTGACAACATTCACTGACAACATTCGCTCACTGACAACATTCACTGACTACATTCACTCTCTGACAACATTCACTCACTGACAACATTCACTGACAACATTCACTCACTGACAACATTCACTGACAACATTCACTCACTGACAACATTCACTGACAACATTCACTCTCTGACAACATTCACTCACTGACAACATTCACTCACTGACAACATTCACTGACAACATTCACTCTCTGACAACATTCACTCACTGACAACATTCACTCACTGACAACATTCACTGACAACATTCACTCACTGACAACATTCACTGACAACATTCACTCACTGACAACATTCACTCACTGACAACATTCACTGACAACATTCACTCACTGACAACATTCACTGACAACATTCACTCTCTGACAACATTCACTCACTGACAACATTCACTGACAACATTCACTCACTGACAACATTCACTGACAACATTCACTCTCTGACAACATTCACTGACAACATTCACTCTCTGACAACATTCACTCTCTGACAACATTCACTCACTGACAACATTCACTGACAACATTCACTCTCTGACAACATTCACTCACTGACAACATTCACTCACTGACAACATTCACTGACAACATTCACTGACTGACAACATTCACTCACTGACAACATTCACTGACAACATTCACTCTCTGACAACATTCACTCACTGACAACATTCACTCACTGACAACATTCACTGACAACATTCACTCACTGACAACATTCACTGACAACATTCGCTCACTGACAACATTCACTGACAACATTCACTCTCTGACAACATTCACTCACTGACAACATTCACTCACTGACAACATTCACTGACAACATTCACTCACTGACAACATTCACTGACTGACAACATTCACTCACTGACAACATTCACTGACAACATTCACTCACTGACAACATTCACTGACAACATTCACTGACTGACAACATTCACTCACTGACAACATTCACTGACAACATTCACTCACTGACAACATTCACTGACAACATTCACTCACTGACAACATTCACTGACAACATTCACTCACTGACAACATTCACTCACTGACAACATTCACTCACTGACAACATTCACTGACAACATTCGCTCACTGACAACATTCACTGACAACATTCACTCTCTGACAACATTCACTCACTGACAACATTCACTCACTGACAACATTCACTGACTGACAACATTCACTCACTGACAACATTCACTGACAACATTCACTCTCTGACAACATTCACTCACTGACAACATTCACTGACAACATTCACTCACTGACAACATTCACTGACAACATTCACTCACTGACAACATTCACTGACAACATTCCCTCACTGACAACATTCACTCACTGACAACATTCACTGACAACATTCACTCACTGACAACATTCACTGACAACATTCACTCACTGACAACATTCACTGACAACATTCACTCACTGACAACATTCACTGACTGACAACATTCACTCACTGACAACATTCACTGACAACATTCACTCACTGACAACATTCACTGACAACATTCGCTCACTGACAACATTCACTGACAACATTCACTCTCTGACAACATTCACTCACTGACAACATTCACTCACTGACAACATTCACTGACAACATTCACTCACTGACAACATTCACTGACAACATTCACTGACTGACAACATTCACTCACTGACAACATTCACTGACAACATTCACTCACTGACAACATTCACTGACAACATTCACTGACTGACAACATTCACTCACTGACAACATTCACTGACAACATTCACTGACTGACAACATTCACTGACAACATTCACTCACTGACAACATTCACTGACAACATTCGCTCACTGACAACATTCACTGACAACATTCACTCTCTGACAACATTCACTCACTGACAACATTCACTGACAACATTCACTCACTGACAACATTCACTGACAACATTCGCTCACTGACAACATTCACTGACAACATTCACTCTCTGACAACATTCACTCACTGACAACATTCACTCACTGACAACATTCACTGACAACATTCACTCACTGACAACATTCACTCACTGACAACATTCACTCACTGACAACATTCACTGACAACATTCACTCACTGACAACATTCACTGACAACATTCACTCACTGACAACATTCACTCACTGACAACATTAAATGACAACATTCACTCACTGACAACATTCACTGACAACATTCGCTCACTGACAACATTCACTGACAACATTCACTCTCTGACAACATTCACTCACTGACAACATTCACTCACTGACAACATTCACTGACAACATTCACTCACTGACAACATTCACTGACAACATTCACTCACTGACAACATTCACTGACAACATTCCCTCACTGACAACATTCACTCACTGACAACATTCACTGACAACATTCACTCACTGACAACATTCACTGACAACATTCACTCACTGACAACATTCACTGACAACATTCACTCACTGACAACATTCACTGACAACATTCTCTCACTGACAACATTCACTGACAACATTCACTCACTGACAACATTCACTGACAACATTCTCTCACTGACAACATTCACTGACAACATTCACTCACTGACAACATTCACTGACAACATTCACTCACTGACAACTTTCACTGACAACATTCACTCACTGACAACATTCACTGACAACATTCACTGACAACATTCACTCTCTGACAACATTCACTCACTGACAACATTCACTCACTGACAACATTCACTCACTGACAACATTCACTCACTGACAACATTCACTGACAACATTCACTCACTGACAAACATTCACTGACAACATTCGCTCACTGACAACATTCACTGACAACATTCACTCTCTGACAACATTCACTCACTGACAACATTCACTCACTGACAACATTCACTGACAACATTCACTGACTGACAACATTCACTCACTGACAACATTCACTGACAACATTCACTCACTGACAACATTCACTGACAACATTCACTCACTGACAACATTCACTGACAACATTCACTGACTGACAACATTCACTCACTGACAACATTCACTGACAACATTCACTGACTGACAACATTCACTGACAACATTCACTCACTGACAACATTCACTGACAACATTCACTCACTGACAACATTCACTGACAACATTCCCTCACTGACAACATTCACTCACTGACAACATTCACTGACAACATTCACTCACTGACAACATTCACTGACAACATTCACTCACTGACAACATTCACTCACTGACAACATTCACTGACAACATTCACTGACTGACAACATTCACTCACTGACAACATTCACTGACAACATTCACTCACTGACAACATTCACTGACAACATTCACTCACTGACAACATTCACTGACAACATTCACTGACTGACAACATTCACTCACTGACAACATTCACTGACAACATTCACTGACTGACAACATTCACTGACAACATTCACTCACTGACAACATTCACTCACTGACAACATTCACTGACAACATTCCCTCACTGACAACATTCACTCACTGACAACATTTACTGACAACATTCACTCACTGACAACATTCACTGACAACATTCACTCACTGACAACATTCACTCACTGACAACATTCACTGACAACATTCACTGACTGACAACATTCACTCACTGACAACATTCACTGACAACATTCACTCACTGACAACATTCACTGACAACATTCGCTCACTGACAACATTCACTGACAACATTCACTCTCTGACAACATTCACTCACTGACAACATTCACTCACTGACAACATTCACTGACAACATTCACTCACTGACAACATTCACTGACAACATTCACTCACTGACAACATTCACTCACTGACAACATTCACTGACAACATTCACTCACTGACAACATTCACTGACAACATTCACTGACTGACAACATTCACTCACTGACAACATTCACTGACAACATTCACTCACTGACAACATTCACTGACAACATTCACTCACTGACAACATTCACTCACTGACAACATTCACTGACAACATTCACTGACAACATTCACTCACTGACAACATTCACTCACTGACAACATTCACTGACAACATTCACTCACTGACAACATTCACTGACAACATTCACTCACTGACAACATTCACTGACAACATTCACTCTCTGACAACATTCACTGACAACATTCACTCACAGATAACATTCACTCACTGACAACATTCACTCACTGACAACATTCACTGACAACATTCACTCTCTGACAACATTCACTGACAACATTCACTGACAACATTCGCTCACTGACAACATTCACTGACAACATTCACTCTCTGACAACATTCACTCACTGACAACATTCACTGACAACATTCACTCACTGACAACATTCACTGAAAACATTCACTCTCTGACAACATTCACTCTCTGACAACATTCACTCTCTGACAACATTCACTCACTGACAACATTCACTCACTGACAACATTCAGTCACTGACAACATTCACTGACAACATTCACTCTCTGACAACATTCACTCACTGACAACATTCACTCACTGACAACATTCACTGACAACATTCACTCTCTGACAACATTCACTCACTGACAACATTCACTGACAACATTCACTCACTGACAACATTCACTGACAACATTCGCTCACTGACAACATTCACTGACAACATTCACTCTCTGACAACATTCACTCACTGACAACATTCACTCACTGACAACATTCACTGACAACATTCACTCACTGACAACATTCACTGACTGACAACATTCACTCACTGACAACATTCACTGACAACATTCACTCACTGACAACATTCACTGACAACATTCACTCACTGACAACATTCACTCACTGACAACATTCACTGACAACATTCACTCACTGACAAACATTCACTGACTACATTCGCTCGCTGACAACATTCACTGACAACATTCACTCTCTGACAACATTCACTCACTGACAACATTCACTCACTGACAACATTCACTGACAACATTCACTGACTGACAACATTCACTGACTGACAACATTCACTGACAACATTCACTCACTGACAACATTCACTGACAACATTCACTCACTGACAACATTCACTGACAACATTCACTGACAACATTCGCTCACTGACAACATTCACTGACAACATTCACTCTCTGACAACATTCACTCACTGACAACATTCACTCACTGACAACATTCACTCACTGACAACATTCACTGACAACATTCACTCACTGACAACATTCACTGACAACATTCACTGACAACATTCGCTCACTGACAACATTCACTGACAACATTCACTCTCTGACAACATTCACTCACTGACAACATTCACTCACTGACAACATTCACTCACTGACAACATTCACTGACAACATTCACTCACTGACAACATTCACTGACAACATTCACTGACAACATTCACTCACTGACAACATTCACTGACAACATTCACTCTCTGACAACATTCACTGACAACATTCACTCACTGACAACATTCACTGACAACATTCACTCACTGACAACATTCACTCACTGACAACATTCACTGACAACATTCACTCTCTGACAACATTCACTGACAACATTCACTGACAACATTCGCTCACTGACAACATTCACTGACAACATTCACTCTCTGACAACATTCACTCACTGACAACATTCACTGACAACATTCACTCACTGACAACATTCACTGACAACATTCACTCACTGACAACATTCACTGACAACATTCACTCTCTGACAACATTCACTCACTGACAACATTCACTCACTGACAACATTCACTGACAACATTCACTCTCTGACAACATTCACTCACTGACAACATTCACTCACTGACAACATTCACTGACAACATTCACTCACTGACAACATTCACTGACAACATTCACTCACTGACAACATTCAGTCACTGACAACATTCACTGACAACATTCACTCACTGACAACATTCACTGACAACATTCACTCTCTGACAACATTCACTCACTGACAACATTCACTGACAACATTCACTCACTGACAACATTCACTGACAACATTCACTCTCTGACAACATTCACTGACAACATTCACTCTCTGACAACATTCACTCTCTGACAACATTCACTCACTGACAACATTCACTGACAACATTCACTCTCTGACAACATTCACTCACTGACAACATTCACTCACTGACAACATTCACTGACAACATTCACTGACTGACAACATTCACTCACTGACAACATTCACTGACAACATTCACTCTCTGACAACATTCACTCACTGACAACATTCACTCACTGACAACATTCACTGACAACATTCACTCACTGACAACATTCACTGACAACATTCGCTCACTGACAACATTCACTGACAACATTCACTCTCTGACAACATTCACTCACTGACAACATTCACTCACTGACAACATTCACTGACAACATTCACTCACTGACAACATTCACTGACTGACAACATTCACTCACTGACAACATTCACTGACAACATTCACTCACTGACAACATTCACTGACAACATTCACTGACTGACAACATTCACTCACTGACAACATTCACTGACAACATTCACTCACTGACAACATTCACTGACAACATTCACTCACTGACAACATTCACTGACAACATTCACTCACTGACAACATTCACTGACAACATTCCCTCACTGACAACATTCACTCACTGACAACATTCACTGACAACATTCACTCACTGACAACATTCACTGACAACATTCACTCACTGACAACATTCACTGACAACATTCGCTCACTGACAACATTCACTGACAACATTCACTCTCTGACAACATTCACTCACTGACAACATTCACTCACTGACAACATTCACTGACTGACAACATTCACTCACTGACAACATTCACTGACAACATTCACTCTCTGACAACATTCACTCACTGACAACATTCACTGACAACATTCCCTCACTGACAACATTCACTGACTGACAACATTCACTGACAACATTCACTCACTGACAACATTCACTGACAACATTCACTCACTGACAACATTCACTGACAACATTCACTCACTGACAACATTCACTGACAACATTCACTGACTGACAACATTCACTCACTGACAACATTCACTGACAACATTCACTCACTGACAACATTCACTGACAACATTCGCTCACTGACAACATTCACTGACAACATTCACTCTCTGACAACATTCACTCACTGACAACATTCACTCACTGACAACATTCACTGACAACATTCACTCACTGACAACATTCACTGACAACATTCACTGACTGACAACATTCACTCACTGACAACATTCACTGACAACATTCACTCACTGACAACATTCACTGACAACATTCACTGACTGACAACATTCACTCACTGACAACATTCACTGACAACATTCACTGACTGACAACATTCACTGACAACATTCACTCACTGACAACATTCACTGACAACATTCGCTCACTGACAACATTCACTGACAACATTCACTCTCTGACAACATTCACTCACTGACAACATTCACTGACAACATTCACTCACTGACAACATTCACTGACAACATTCGCTCACTGACAACATTCACTGACAACATTCACTCTCTGACAACATTCACTCACTGACAACATTCACTCACTGACAACATTCACTGACAACATTCACTCACTGACAACATTCACTGACTGACAACATTCACTCACTGACAACATTCACTGACAACATTCACTCACTGACAACATTCACTGACAACATTCACTGACTGACAACATTCACTCACTGACAACATTCACTGACAACATTCGCTCACTGACAACATTCACTGACAACATTCACTCTCTGACAACATTCACTCACTGACAACATTCACTCACTGACAACATTCACTGACAACATTCACTCACTGACAACATTCACTGACAACATTCCCTCACTGACAACATTCACTCACTGACAACATTCACTGACAACATTCACTCACTGACAACATTCACTGACAACATTCACTCACTGACAACATTCACTGACAACATTCACTCACTGACAACATTCACTGACAACATTCTCTCACTGACAACATTCACTGACAACATTCACTCACTGACAACATTCACTGACAACATTCACTCACTGACAACATTCACTGACAACATTCGCTCACTGACAACATTCACTGACAACATTCACTCTCTGACAACATTCACTCACTGACAACATTCACTCACTGACAACATTCACTGACAACATTCACTCACTGACAACATTCACTGACAACATTCACTGACTGACAACATTCACTCACTGACAACATTCACTGACAACATTCACTCACTGACAACATTCACTGACAACATTCACTGACTGACAACATTCACTGACTGACAACATTCACTGACAACATTCACTGACTGACAACATTCACTGACAACATTCACTCACTGACAACATTCACTGACAACATTCGCTCACTGACAACATTCACTCTCTGACAACATTCACTCACTGACAACATTCACTGACAACATTCACTCACTGACAACATTCACTGACAACATTCACTCACTGACAACATTCACTCACTGACAACATTCACTGACAACATTCACTCACTGACAACATTCACTGACAACATTCACTGACAACATTCACTCACTGACAACATTCACTGACAACATTCACTCTCTGACAACATTCACTCACTGACAACATTCACTGACAACATTCACTCACTGACAACATTCACTCACTGACAACATTCACTGACAACATTCACTCTCTGACAACATTCACTGACAACATTCACTGACAACATTCGCTCACTGACAACATTCACTGACAACATTCACTCTCTGACAACATTCACTCACTGACAACATTCACTGACAACATTCACTGACTGACAACATTCACTCACTGACAACTTTCACTGACAACATTCACTCACTGACAACATTCACTGACAACATTCACTGACAACATTCACTCTCTGACAACATTCACTCACTGACAACATTCACTCACTGACAACATTCACTGACAACATTCACTCACTGACAAACATTCACTGACAACATTCGCTCACTGACAACATTCACTGACAACATTCACTCTCTGACAACATTCACTCACTGACAACATTCACTCACTGACAACATTCACTGACAACATTCACTGACTGACAACATTCACTCACTGACAACATTCACTGACAACATTCACTCACTGACAACATTCACTGACAACATTCACTGACTGACAACATTCACTCACTGACAACATTCACTGACAACATTCACTGACTGACAACATTCACTGACAACATTCACTCACTGACAACATTCACTGACAACATTCACTCACTGACAACATTCACTGACAACATTCCCTCACTGACAACATTCACTCACTGACAACATTCACTGACAACATTCACTCACTGACAACATTCACTGACAACATTCACTCACTGACAACATTCACTCACTGACAACATTCACTGACAACATTCACTGACTGACAACATTCACTCACTGACAACATTCACTGACAACATTCACTGACAACATTCGCTCACTGACAACATTCACTGACAACATTCACTCTCTGACAACATTCACTCACTGACAACATTCACTGACAACATTCACTCACTGACAACATTCACTGACAACATTCACTCACTGACAACATTCACTCACTGACAACATTCACTGACAACATTCACTCACTGACAACATTCACTGACAACATTCACTCTCTGACAACATTCACTCACTGACAACATTCACTCACTGACAACATTCACTGACAACATTCACTCTCTGACAACATTCACTCACTGACAACATTCACTCACTGACAACATTCACTGACAACATTCACTCACTGACAACATTCACTGACAACATTCACTCACTGACAACATTCACTGACAACATTCACTCACTGACAACATTCACTGACAACATTCACTCACTGACAACATTCACTCACTGACAACATTCACTGACAACATTCACTCACTGACAACATTCACTGACAACATTTACTCACTGACAACATTCAGTCACTGACAACATTCACTGACAACATTCACTCACTGACAACATTCAGTCACTGACAACATTCACTGACAACATTCACTGACAACATTCACTGAAAACATTCACTCACTGACAACATTCACTGACAACATTCACTCTCTGACAACATTCACTGACAACATTCACTCACTGACAACATTCACTGACAACATTCACTCACTGACAACATTCACTGACAACATTCACTCACTGACAACATTCACTGACAACATTCACTCACTGACAACATTCACTCACTGACAACATTCACTGACAACATTCACTCACTGACAACATTCACTGACAACATTTACTCACTGACAACATTCAGTCACTGACAACATTCACTGACAACATTCACTCACTGACAACATTCAGTCACTGACAACATTCACTGACAACATTCACTGACAACATTCACTGACAACATTCACTGACAACATTCACTCACTGACAACATTCACTGACAACATTCAATCTCTGACAACAATCACTGACAACATTCACTCTCTGACAACATTCACTGACAACATTCACTCTCTGACAACATTCACTCACTGACAACATTCACTCTCTGACAACATTCACTGACAACATTCACTCTCTGACAACATTCACTGACAACATTCACTCACTATCAACATTCACTGACAACATTCACTCTCTGACAACATTCACTGACAACATTCACTGACAACATTCGCTCACTGACAACATTCACTGACAACATTCACTCTCTGACAACATTCACTGACAACATTCACTCACTGACAACATTCACTGACAACATTCACTCACTGACAACATTCACTGACAACATTTACTCACTGACAACATTCACTGACAACATTCACTCTCTGACAACATTCACTGACAACATTCACTGACAACATTCACTCTCTGACAACATTCACTGACAACATTCACTGACAACATTCACTCACTGACAACATTCACTCACTGACAACATTCACTGACAACATTCACTCACTGACAACATTCACTGACAACATTCACTGACAACATTCACTCACTGACAACATTCACTGACAACATTCACTCTCTGACAACATTCACTGACAACATTCACTCACAGATAACATTCACTGACAACATTCACTCACTGACAACATTCACTCACTGACAACATTCACTGACAACATTCACTCTCTGACAACATTCACTGACAACATTCACTGACAACATTCGCTCACTGACAACATTCACTCTCTGACAACATTCACTCACTGACAACATTCACTGACAACATTCACTCACTGACAACATTCACTGACAACATTCACTCACTGACAACATTCACTCACTGACAACATTCACTGACAACATTCACTCACTGACAACATTCACTGACAACATTCACTCTCTGACAACATTCACTCACTGACAACATTCACTCACTGACAACATTCACTGACAACATTCACTCTCTGACAACATTCACTCACTGACAACATTCACTCACTGACAACATTCACTGACAACATTCACTCACTGACAACATTCACTGACAACATTCACTCACTGACAACATTCACTGACAACATTCACTCACTGACAACATTCACTGACAACATTCACTCACTGACAACATTCACTCACTGACAACATTCACTGACAACATTCACTGAAAACATTCACTCACTGACAACATTCACTGACAACATTCACTCTCTGACAACATTCACTGACAACATTCACTCACTGACAACATTCACTGACAACATTCACTCACTGACAACATTCACTGACAACATTCACTCACTGACAACATTCACTGACAACATTCACTCACTGACAACATTCACTCACTGACAACATTCACTGACAACATTCACTCACTGACAACATTCACTGACAACATTTACTCACTGACAACATTCAGTCACTGACAACATTCACAGACAACATTCACTCACTGACAACATTCAGTCACTGACAACATTCACTGACAACATTCACTGACAACATTCACTGACAACATTCACTCACTGACAACATTCACTGACAACATTCACTGACAACATTCACTCACTGACAACATTCACTGACAACATTCAATCTCTGACAACAATCACTGACAACATTCACTCTCTGACAACATTCACTGACAACATTCACTCTCTGACAACATTCACTGACAACATTCACTCACTGACAACATTCACTCACTGACAACATTCACTCTCTGACAACATTCACTGACAACATTCACTCTCTGACAACATTCACTGACAATATTCACTCACTGACAACATTAACTCACTGACAACATTCACTCTCTGACAACATTCACTGACAACATTCACTCACTATCAACATTCACTGACAACATTCACTCTCTGACAACATTCACTGACAACATTCACTGACAACATTCGCTCACTGACAACATTCACTGACAACATTCACTCTCTGACAACATTCGCTGACAACATTCACTCACTGACAACATTCACTGACAACATTCACTCACTGACAACATTCACTGACAACATTTACTCACTGACAACATTCACTGACAACATTCACTCTCTGACAACATTCACTGACAACATTCACTGACAACATTCACTCTCTGACAACATTCACTGACAACATTCACTGACAACATTCACTCACTGACAACATTCACTCTCTGACAACATTCACTCACTGACAACATTCACTCACTGACAACATTCACTGACAACATTCACTCACTGACAACATTCACTCACTGACAACATTCACTGACTGACAACATTCACTCACTGACAACATTCACTGACAACATTCATTCTCTGACAACATTCACTCACTGACAACATTCACTCACTGACAACATTCACTGACAACATTCACTCACTGACAACATTCACTGACAACATTCACTGACTGACAACATTCACTCACTGACAACATTCACTGACAACATTCACTCACTGACAACATTCACTGACAACATTCACTCACTGACAACATTCACTGACAACATTCACTCACTGACAACATTCACTCACTGACAACATTCACTGTCAACATTCACTCACTGACAACATTCACTGACAACATTCACTCACTGACAACATTCACTGACAACATTCGCTCACTGACAACATTCACTGACAACATTCACTCTCTGACAACATTCACTCACTGACAACATTCACTGACAACATTCACTCACTGACAACATTCACTGACAACATTCGCTCACTGACAACATTCACTGACAACATTCACTCACTGACAACATTCACTGACAACATTCGCTCACTGACAACATTCACTCACTGACAACATTCACTGAACACATTCACTCACTGACAACATTCACTGACAACATTCACTGACAACATTCACTCACTGACAACATTCACTGACAACATTCACTCTCTGACAACATTCACTGACAACATTCACTCACTGACAACATTCACTGACAACATTCACTCACTGACAACATTCACTCACTGACAACATTCACTGACAACATTCACTCTCTGACAACATTCACTGACAACATTCACTGACAACATTCGCTCACTGGCAACATTCACTGACAACATTCACTCTCTGACAACATTCACTCACTGACAACATTCACTGACAACATTCACTCACTGACAACATTCACTGACAACATTCACTCACTGACAACATTCACTGACAACATTCACTCACTGACAACATTCACTGACAACATTCACTCACTGACAACATTCACTCACTGACAACATTCACTGACAACATTCACTCACTGACAACATTCACTGACAACATTTACTCACTGACAACATTCAGTCACTGACAACATTCACTGACAACATTCACTCACTGACAACATTCAGTCACTGACAACATTCACTGACAACATTCACTGACAACATTCACTGAAAACATTCACTCACTGACAACATTCACTGACAACATTCACTCTCTGACAACATTCACTGACAACATTCACTCACTGACAACATTCACTGACAACATTCACTCACTGACAACATTCACTGACAACATTCACTCACTGACAACATTCACTCACTGACAACATTCACTGACAACATTCACTGACAACATTCACTCACTGACAACATTCACTGACAACATTCACTCTCTGACAACATTCACTCACTGACAACATTCACTCACTGACAACATTCACTGACAACATTCACTCACTGACAACATTCACTGACAACATTCACTCACTGACAACATTCACTGACAACATTCACTCTCTGACAACATTCACTCACTGACAACATTCACTGACAACATTCACTCACTGACAACATTCACTGACAACATTCACTCACTGACAACATTCACTGACAACATTCGCTCACTGACAACATTCACTGACAACATTCACTCACTGACAACATTCACTCACTGACAACATTCACTGACAACATTCGCTCACTGACAACATTCACTGACAACATTCACTCTCTGACAACATTCACTCACTGACAACATTCACTGACAACATTCACTGACTGACAACATTCACTCACTGACAACATTCACTGACAACATTCACTCACTGACAACATTCACTGACAACATTCACTGACAACATTCACTCACTGACAACATTCACTGACAACATTCGCTCACTGACAACATTCACTGACAACATTCGCTCACTGACAACATTCACTGACAACATTCACTCTCTGACAACATTCACTCACTGACAACATTCACTCACTGACAACATTCACTGACAACATTCACTGACTGACAACATTCACTCACTGACAACATTCACTGACAACATTCACTCACTGACAACATTCACTCACTGACAACATTCACTGACAACATTCACTCACTGACAACATTCACTGACAACATTCACTGACTGACAACATTCACTCACTGACAACATTCACTGACAACATTCACTCACTGACAACATTCACTGACAACATTCACTCACTGACAACATTCACTCACTGACAACATTCACTGACAACATTCACTGACAACATTCACTCACTGACAACATTCACTCACTGACAACATTCACTGACAACATTCACTCACTGACAACATTCACTGACAACATTCACTCACTGACAACATTCACTGACAACATTCACTCTCTGACAACATTCACTGACAACATTCACTCACAGATAACATTCACTCACTGACAACATTCACTCACTGACAACATTCACTGACAACATTCACTCTCTGACAACATTCACTGACAACATTCACTGACAACATTCGCTCACTGACAACATTCACTGACAACATTCACTCTCTGACAACATTCACTCACTGACAACATTCACTGACAACATTCACTCACTGACAACATTCACTGAAAACATTCACTCTCTGACAACATTCACTCACTGACAACATTCACTGACAACATTCACTGACTGACAACATTCACTCACTGACAACATTCACTGACAACATTCACTCACTGACAACATTCACTCACTGACAACATTCACTGACAACATTCGCTCACTGACAACATTCACTGACAACATTCACTCTCTGACAACATTCACTCACTGACAACATTCACTGACAACATTCACTGACTGACAACATTCACTCACTGACAACATTCACTGACAACATTCACTCACTGACAACATTCACTGACAACATTCACTGACAACATTCACTCACTGACAACATTCACTGACAACATTCGCTCACTGACAACATTCACTGACAACATTCGCTCACTGACAACATTCACTGACAACATTCACTCTCTGACAACATTCACTCACTGACAACATTCACTCACTGACAACATTCACTGACAACATTCACTGACTGACAACATTCACTCACTGACAACATTCACTGACAACATTCACTCACTGACAACATTCACTCACTGACAACATTCACTGACAACATTCGCTCACTGACAACATTCACTGACAACATTCACTCTCTGACAACATTCACTGACAACATTCACTGACTGACAACATTCACTCACTGACAACATTCACTGACAACATTCACTCTCTGACAACATTCACTCACTGACAACATTCACTCACTGACAACATTCACTGACAACATTCACTCACTGACAACATTCACTGACAACATTCGCTCACTGACAACATTCACTGACAACATTCACTCTCTGACAACATTCACACACTGACAACATTCACTCACTGACAACATTCACTGACAACATTCACTCACTGACAATATTCACTGACAACATTCACTCACTGACAACATTCACTGACAACATTCACTCACTGACAACATTCACTCACTGACAACATTCACTGACAACATTCACTCACTGACAACATTCACTGACAACATTCACTCACTGACAACATTCACTGACAACATTCGCTCTCTGACAACATTCACTCACTGACAACATTCACTGACAACATTCACTCACTGACAACATTCACTCACTGACAACATTCACTGACAACATTCACTCACTGACAACATTCACTGACAACATTCGCTCACTGACAACATTCACACACTGACAACATTCACTCACTGACAACATTCACTGACAACATTCACTCACTGACAATATTCACTGACAACATTCACTCACTGACAACATTCACTGACAACATTCACTCACTGACAACATTCACTCACTGACAACATTCACTGACAACATTCACTCACTGACAACATTCACTGACAACATTCGCTCACTGACAACATTCACTGACAACATTCACTCACTGACAACATTCACTGACAACATTCACTGACTGACAACATTCACTCACTGACAACATTCACTGACAACATTCACTCACTGACAACATTCACTGACAACATTCCCTCACTGACAACATTCACTCACTGACAACATTCACTGACAACATTCACTCACTGACAACATTCACTGACAACATTCACTCACTGACAACATTCACTGACAACATTCACTCTCTGACAACATTCACTCACTGACAACATTCACTGACAACATTCACTGACTGACAACATTCACTCACTGACAACATTCACTGACAACATTCACTCACTGACAACATTCACTGACAACATTCGCTCACTGACAACATTCACTGACAACATTCACTCTCTGACAACATTCACTCACTGACAACATTCACTCACTGACAACATTCACTGACAACATTCACTGACAACATTCACTCACTGACAACATTCACTGACAACATTCACTCTCTGACAACATTCACTCACTGACAACATTCACTCACTGACAACATTCACTGACAACATTCACTCACTGACAACATTCACTGACAACATTCACTCACTGACAACATTCACTGACAACATTCACTGACTGACAACATTCACTCACTGACAACATTCACTGACAACATACACTCACTGACAACATTCACTGACAACATTCACTCACTGACAACATTCACTGACAACATTCGCTCACTGACAACATTCACTGACAACATTCACTCACTGACAACATTCACTGACAACATTCACTCACTGACAACATTCACTCACTGACAACATTCACTGACAACATTCACTCACTGACAACATTCACTGACAACATTCCCTCACTGACAACATTCCCTCACTGACAACATTCACTGACAACATTCACTCACTGACAACATTCACTGACAACATTCACTCACTGACAACATTCACTGACAACATTCGCTCACTGACAACATTCACTCTCTGACAACATTCACTCACTGACAACATTCACTCACTGACAACATTCACTTACAACATTCACTCACTGACAACATTCACTGACAACATTCACTCACTGACAACATTCACTGACAACATTCACTGACTGACAACATTCACTCACTGACAACATTCACTGACAACATTCACTCACTGACAACATTCACTCACTGACAACATTCACTGACAACATTCACTCTCTGACAACATTCACTCACTGACAACATTCACTCACTGACAACATTCACTGACAACATTCACTGACTGACAACATTCACTCACTGACAACATTCACTGACAACATTCACTCTCTGACAACATTCACTCACTGACAACATTCACTCACTGACAACATTCACTGACAACATTCACTCACTGACAACATTCACTGACAACATTCGCTCACTGACAACATTCACTGACAACATTCACTCTCTGACAACATTCACTCACTGACAACATTCACTCACTGACAACATTCACTGACAACATTCACTCACTGACAACATTCACTGACTGACAACATTCACTCACTGACAACATTCACTGACAACATTCACTCACTGACAACATTCACTGACAACATTCACTGACTGACAACATTCACTCACTGACAACATTCACTGACAACATTCACTCACTGACAACATTCACTGACAACATTCACTCACTGACAACATTCACTGACAACATTCACTCACTGACAACATTCACTGACAACATTCACTCACTGACAACATTCACTCACTGACAACATTCACTGACAACATTCGCTCACTGACAACATTCACTGACAACATTCACTCTCTGACAACATTCACTCACTGACAACATTCACTCACTGACAACATTCACTGACTGACAACATTCACTCACTGACAACATTCACTGACAACATTCACTCTCTGACAACATTCACTCACTGACAACATTCACTGACAACATTCACTCACTGACAACATTCACTGACAACATTCACTCACTGACAACATTCACTGACAACATTCCCTCACTGACAACATTCACTCACTGACAACATTCACTGACAACATTCACTCACTGACAACATTCACTGACAACATTCACTCACTGACAACATTCACTGACAACATTCACTCACTGACAACATTCACTGACTGACAACATTCACTCACTGACAACATTCACTGACAACATTCACTCACTGACAACATTCACTGACAACATTCGCTCACTGACAACATTCACTGACAACATTCACTCTCTGACAACATTCACTCACTGACAACATTCACTCACTGACAACATTCACTGACAACATTCACTCACTGACAACATTCACTGACAACATTCACTGACTGACAACATTCACTCACTGACAACATTCACTGACAACATTCACTCACTGACAACATTCACTGACAACATTCACTGACTGACAACATTCACTCACTGACAACATTCACTGACAACATTCACTGACTGACAACATTCACTGACAACATTCACTCACTGACAACATTCACTGACAACATTCGCTCACTGACAACATTCACTGACAACATTCACTCTCTGACAACATTCACTCACTGACAACATTCACTGACAACATTCACTCACTGACAACATTCACTGACAACATTCGCTCACTGACAACATTCACTGACAACATTCACTCTCTGACAACATTCACTCACTGACAACATTCACTCACTGACAACATTCACTGACAACATTCACTCACTGACAACATTCACTCACTGACAACATTCACTCACTGACAACATTCACTGACAACATTCACTCACTGACAACATTCACTGACAACATTCACTCACTGACAACATTCACTCACTGACAACATTAAATGACAACATTCACTCACTGACAACATTCACTGACAACATTCGCTCACTGACAACATTCACTGACAACATTCACTCTCTGACAACATTCACTCACTGACAACATTCACTCACTGACAACATTCACTGACAACATTCACTCACTGACAACATTCACTGACAACATTCACTCACTGACAACATTCACTGACAACATTCCCTCACTGACAACATTCACTCACTGACAACATTCACTGACAACATTCACTCACTGACAACATTCACTGACAACATTCACTCACTGACAACATTCACTGACAACATTCACTCACTGACAACATTCACTGACAACATTCTCTCACTGACAACATTCACTGACAACATTCACTCACTGACAACATTCACTGACAACATTCTCTCACTGACAACATTCACTGACAACATTCACTCACTGACAACATTCACTGACAACATTCACTCACTGACAACTTTCACTGACAACATTCACTCACTGACAACATTCACTGACAACATTCACTGACAACATTCACTCTCTGACAACATTCACTCACTGACAACATTCACTCACTGACAACATTCACTCACTGACAACATTCACTGACAACATTCACTCACTGACAAACATTCACTGACAACATTCGCTCACTGACAACATTCACTGACAACATTCACTCTCTGACAACATTCACTCACTGACAACATTCACTCACTGACAACATTCACTGACAACATTCACTGACTGACAACATTCACTCACTGACAACATTCACTGACAACATTCACTCACTGACAACATTCACTGACAACATTCACTCACTGACAACATTCACTGACAACATTCACTGACTGACAACATTCACTCACTGACAACATTCACTGACAACATTCACTGACTGACAACATTCACTGACAACATTCACTCACTGACAACATTCACTGACAACATTCACTCACTGACAACATTCACTGACAACATTCCCTCACTGACAACATTCACTCACTGACAACATTCACTGACAACATTCACTCACTGACAACATTCACTGACAACATTCACTCACTGACAACATTCACTCACTGACAACATTCACTGACAACATTCACTGACTGACAACATTCACTCACTGACAACATTCACTGACAACATTCACTCACTGACAACATTCACTGACAACATTCACTCACTGACAACATTCACTGACAACATTCACTGACTGACAACATTCACTCACTGACAACATTCACTGACAACATTCACTGACTGACAACATTCACTGACAACATTCACTCACTGACAACATTCACTGACAACATTCACTCACTGACAACATTCACTGACAACATTCCCTCACTGACAACATTCACTCACTGACAACATTTACTGACAACATTCACTCACTGACAACATTCACTGACAACATTCACTCACTGACAACATTCACTCACTGACAACATTCACTGACAACATTCACTGACTGACAACATTCACTCACTGACAACATTCACTGACAACATTCACTCACTGACAACATTCACTGACAACATTCGCTCACTGACAACATTCACTGACAACATTCACTCACTGACAACATTCACTCACTGACAACATTCACTGACAACATTCACTCACTGACAACATTCACTGACAACATTCACTCACTGACAACATTCACTCACTGACAACATTCACTGACAACATTCACTCACTGACAACATTCACTGACAACATTCACTGACTGACAACATTCACTCACTGACAACATTCACTGACAACATTCACTCACTGACAACATTCACTGACAACATTCACTCACTGACAACATTCACTCACTGACAACATTCACTGACAACATTCACTGACAACATTCACTCACTGACAACATTCACTCACTGACAACATTCACTGACAACATTCACTCACTGACAACATTCACTGACAACATTCACTCACTGACAACATTCACTGACAACATTCACTCTCTGACAACATTCACTGACAACATTCACTCACAGATAACATTCACTCACTGACAACATTCACTCACTGACAACATTCACTGACAACATTCACTCTCTGACAACATTCACTGACAACATTCACTGACAACATTCGCTCACTGACAACATTCACTGACAACATTCACTCTCTGACAACATTCACTCACTGACAACATTCACTGACAACATTCACTCACTGACAACATTCACTGAAAACATTCACTCTCTGACAACATTCACTCTCTGACAACATTCACTCTCTGACAACATTCACTCACTGACAACATTCACTCACTGACAACATTCAGTCACTGACAACATTCACTGACAACATTCACTCTCTGACAACATTCACTCACTGACAACATTCACTCACTGACAACATTCACTGACAACATTCACTCTCTGACAACATTCACTCACTGACAACATTCACTGACAACATTCACTCACTGACAACATTCACTGACAACATTCGCTCACTGACAACATTCACTGACAACATTCACTCTCTGACAACATTCACTCACTGACAACATTCACTCACTGACAACATTCACTGACAACATTCACTCACTGACAACATTCACTGACTGACAACATTCACTCACTGACAACATTCACTGACAACATTCACTCACTGACAACATTCACTGACAACATTCACTCACTGACAACATTCACTCACTGACAACATTCACTCACTGACAACATTCACTGACAACATTCACTCACTGACAAACATTCACTGACTACATTCGCTCGCTGACAACATTCACTGACAACATTCACTCTCTGACAACATTCACTCACTGACAACATTCACTCACTGACAACATTCACTGACAACATTCACTGACTGACAACATTCACTGACTGACAACATTCACTGACAACATTCACTGACTGACAACATTCACTGACAACATTCACTCACTGACAACATTCACTGACAACATTCACTGACAACATTCGCTCACTGACAACATTCACTGACAACATTCACTCTCTGACAACATTCACTCACTGACAACATTCACTCACTGACAACATTCACTCACTGACAACATTCACTGACAACATTCACTCACTGACAACATTCACTGACAACATTCACTGACAACATTCGCTCACTGACAACATTCACTGACAACATTCACTCTCTGACAACATTCACTCACTGACAACATTCACTCACTGACAACATTCACTCACTGACAACATTCACTGACAACATTCACTCACTGACAACATTCACTGACAACATTCACTGACAACATTCACTCACTGACAACATTCACTGACAACATTCACTCTCTGACAACATTCACTGACAACATTCACTCACTGACAACATTCACTGACAACATTCACTCACTGACAACATTCACTCACTGACAACATTCACTGACAACATTCACTCTCTGACAACATTCACTGACAACATTCACTGACAACATTCGCTCACTGACAACATTCACTGACAACATTCACTCTCTGACAACATTCACTCACTGACAACATTCACTGACAACATTCACTCACTGACAACATTCACTGACAACATTCACTCACTGACAACATTCACTGACAACATTCACTCTCTGACAACATTCACTCACTGACAACATTCACTCACTGACAACATTCACTGACAACATTCACTCTCTGACAACATTCACTCACTGACAACATTCACTCACTGACAACATTCACTGACAACATTCACTCACTGACAACATTCACTGACAACATTCACTCACTGACAACATTCAGTCACTGACAACATTCACTGACAACATTCACTCACTGACAACATTCACTGACAACATTCACTCTCTGACAACATTCACTCACTGACAACATTCACTGACAACATTCACTCACTGACAACATTCACTGACAACATTCACTCTCTGACAACATTCACTGACAACATTCACTCTCTGACAACATTCACTCTCTGACAACATTCACTCACTGACAACATTCACTGACAACATTCACTCTCTGACAACATTCACTCACTGACAACATTCACTCACTGACAACATTCACTGACAACATTCACTGACTGACAACATTCACTCACTGACAACATTCACTGACAACATTCACTCTCTGACAACATTCACTCACTGACAACATTCACTCACTGACAACATTCACTGACAACATTCACTCACTGACAACATTCACTGACAACATTCGCTCACTGACAACATTCACTGACAACATTCACTCTCTGACAACATTCACTCACTGACAACATTCACTCACTGACAACATTCACTGACAACATTCACTCACTGACAACATTCACTGACTGACAACATTCACTCACTGACAACATTCACTGACAACATTCACTCACTGACAACATTCACTGACAACATTCACTGACTGACAACATTCACTCACTGACAACATTCACTGACAACATTCACTCACTGACAACATTCACTGACAACATTCACTCACTGACAACATTCACTGACAACATTCACTCACTGACAACATTCACTGACAACATTCACTCACTGACAACATTCACTGACAACATTCCCTCACTGACAACATTCACTCACTGACAACATTCACTGACAACATTCACTCACTGACAACATTCACTGACAACATTCACTCACTGACAACATTCACTGACAACATTCGCTCACTGACAACATTCACTGACAACATTCACTCTCTGACAACATTCACTCACTGACAACATTCACTCACTGACAACATTCACTCACTGACAACATTCACTCACTGACAACATTCACTGACAACATTCACTCTCTGACAACATTCACTCACTGACAACATTCACTGACAACATTCACTCACTGACAACATTCACTGACAACATTCACTCACTGACAACATTCACTGACAACATTCCCTCACTGACAACATTCACTGACTGACAACATTCACTGACAACATTCACTCACTGACAACATTCACTGACAACATTCACTCACTGACAACATTCACTGACAACATTCACTCACTGACAACATTCACTGACAACATTCACTGACTGACAACATTCACTCACTGACAACATTCACTGACAACATTCACTCACTGACAACATTCACTGACAACATTCGCTCACTGACAACATTCACTGACAACATTCACTCTCTGACAACATTCACTCACTGACAACATTCACTCACTGACAACATTCACTGACAACATTCACTCACTGACAACATTCACTGACAACATTCACTGACTGACAACATTCACTCACTGACAACATTCACTGACAACATTCACTCACTGACAACATTCACTGACAACATTCACTGACTGACAACATTCACTCACTGACAACATTCACTGACAACATTCACTGACTGACAACATTCACTGACAACATTCACTCACTGACAACATTCACTGACAACATTCGCTCACTGACAACATTCACTGACAACATTCACTCTCTGACAACATTCACTCACTGACAACATTCACTGACAACATTCACTCACTGACAACATTCACTGACAACATTCGCTCACTGACAACATTCACTGACAACATTCACTCTCTGACAACATTCACTCACTGACAACATTCACTCACTGACAACATTCACTGACAACATTCACTCACTGACAACATTCACTGACTGACAACATTCACTCACTGACAACATTCACTGACAACATTCACTCACTGACAACATTCACTGACAACATTCACTGACTGACAACATTCACTCACTGACAACATTCACTGACAACATTCGCTCACTGACAACATTCACTGACAACATTCACTCTCTGACAACATTCACTCACTGACAACATTCACTCACTGACAACATTCACTGACAACATTCACTCACTGACAACATTCACTGACAACATTCCCTCACTGACAACATTCACTCACTGACAACATTCACTGACAACATTCACTCACTGACAACATTCACTGACAACATTCACTCACTGACAACATTCACTGACAACATTCACTCACTGACAACATTCACTGACAACATTCTCTCACTGACAACATTCACTGACAACATTCACTCACTGACAACATTCACTGACAACATTCACTCACTGACAACATTCACTGACAACATTCGCTCACTGACAACATTCACTGACAACATTCACTCTCTGACAACATTCACTCACTGACAACATTCACTCACTGACAACATTCACTGACAACATTCACTCACTGACAACATTCACTGACAACATTCACTGACTGACAACATTCACTCACTGACAACATTCACTGACAACATTCACTCACTGACAACATTCACTGACAACATTCACTGACTGACAACATTCACTGACTGACAACATTCACTGACAACATTCACTGACTGACAACATTCACTGACAACATTCACTCACTGACAACATTCACTGACAACATTCGCTCACTGACAACATTCACTCTCTGACAACATTCACTCACTGACAACATTCACTGACAACATTCACTCACTGACAACATTCACTGACAACATTCACTCACTGACAACATTCACTCACTGACAACATTCACTGACAACATTCACTCACTGACAACATTCACTGACAACATTCACTGACAACATTCACTCACTGACAACATTCACTGACAACATTCACTCTCTGACAACATTCACTCACTGACAACATTCACTGACAACATTCACTCACTGACAACATTCACTCACTGACAACATTCACTGACAACATTCACTCTCTGACAACATTCACTGACAACATTCACTGACAACATTCGCTCACTGACAACATTCACTGACAACATTCACTCTCTGACAACATTCACTCACTGACAACATTCACTGACAACATTCACTGACTGACAACATTCACTCACTGACAACTTTCACTGACAACATTCACTCACTGACAACATTCACTGACAACATTCACTGACAACATTCACTCTCTGACAACATTCACTCACTGACAACATTCACTCACTGACAACATTCACTCACTGACAACATTCACTGACAACATTCACTCACTGACAAACATTCACTGACAACATTCGCTCACTGACAACATTCACTGACAACATTCACTCTCTGACAACATTCACTCACTGACAACATTCACTCACTGACAACATTCACTGACAACATTCACTGACTGACAACATTCACTCACTGACAACATTCACTGACAACATTCACTCACTGACAACATTCACTGACAACATTCACTGACTGACAACATTCACTCACTGACAACATTCACTGACAACATTCACTGACTGACAACATTCACTGACAACATTCACTCACTGACAACATTCACTGACAACATTCACTCACTGACAACATTCACTGACAACATTCCCTCACTGACAACATTCACTCACTGACAACATTCACTGACAACATTCACTCACTGACAACATTCACTGACAACATTCACTCACTGACAACATTCACTCACTGACAACATTCACTGACAACATTCACTGACTGACAACATTCACTCACTGACAACATTCACTGACAACATTCACTGACAACATTCGCTCACTGACAACATTCACTGACAACATTCACTCTCTGACAACATTCACTCACTGACAACATTCACTGACAACATTCACTGACTGACAACATTCACTGACAACATTCACTGACTGACAACATTCACTCACTGACAACATTCACTGACAACATTCACTCACTGACAACATTCACTGACAACATTCACTCTCTGACAACATTCACTCACTGACAACATTCACTCACTGACAACATTCACTGACAACATTCACTCTCTGACAACATTCACTCACTGACAACATTCACTCACTGACAACATTCACTGACAACATTCACTCACTGACAACATTCACTGACAACATTCACTCACTGACAACATTCACTGACAACATTCACTCACTGACAACATTCACTCACTGACAACATTCACTGACAACATTCACTCACTGACAACATTCACTGACAACATTTACTCACTGACAACATTCAGTCACTGACAACATTCACTGACAACATTCACTCACTGACAACATTCAGTCACTGACAACATTCACTGACAACATTCACTGACAACATTCACTGAAAACATTCACTCACTGACAACATTCACTGACAACATTCACTCTCTGACAACATTCACTGACAACATTCACTCACTGACAACATTCACTGACAACATTCACTCACTGACAACATTCACTGACAACATTCACTCACTGACAACATTCACTGACAACATTCACTCACTGACAACATTCACTCACTGACAACATTCACTGACAACATTCACTCACTGACAACATTCACTGACAACATTTACTCACTGACAACATTCAGTCACTGACAACATTCACTGACAACATTCACTCACTGACAACATTCAGTCACTGACAACATTCACTGACAACATTCACTGACAACATTCACTGACAACATTCACTGACAACATTCACTCACTGACAACATTCACTGACAACATTCAATCTCTGACAACAATCACTGACAACATTCACTCTCTGACAACATTCACTGACAACATTCACTCTCTGACAACATTCACTCACTGACAACATTCACTCTCTGACAACATTCACTGACAACATTCACTCTCTGACAACATTCACTGACAACATTCACTCACTATCAACATTCACTGACAACATTCACTCTCTGACAACATTCACTGACAACATTCACTGACAACATTCGCTCACTGACAACATTCACTGACAACATTCACTCTCTGACAACATTCACTGACAACATTCACTCACTGACAACATTCACTCACTGACAACATTCACTGACAACATTTACTCACTGACAACATTCACTGACAACATTCACTCTCTGACAACATTCACTGACAACATTCACTGACAACATTCACTCTCTGACAACATTCACTGACAACATTCACTGACAACATTCACTCACTGACAACATTCACTCACTGACAACATTCACTGACAACATTCACTCACTGACAACATTCACTGACAACATTCACTGACAACATTCACTCACTGACAACATTCACTGACAACATTCACTCTCTGACAACATTCACTGACAACATTCACTCACAGATAACATTCACTGACAACATTCACTCACTGACAACATTCACTCACTGACAACATTCACTGACAACATTCACTCTCTGACAACATTCACTGACAACATTCACTGACAACATTCGCTCACTGACAACATTCACTCTCTGACAACATTCACTCACTGACAACATTCACTGACAACATTCACTCACTGACAACATTCACTGACAACATTCACTCACTGACAACATTCACTCACTGACAACATTCACTGACAACATTCACTCACTGACAACATTCACTGACAACATTCACTCTCTGACAACATTCACTCACTGACAACATTCACTCACTGACAACATTCACTGACAACATTCACTCTCTGACAACATTCACTCACTGACAACATTCACTCACTGACAACATTCACTGACAACATTCACTCACTGACAACATTCACTGACAACATTCACTCACTGACAACATTCACTGACAACATTCACTCACTGACAACATTCACTGACAACATTCACTCACTGACAACATTCACTCACTGACAACATTCACTGACAACATTCACTGAAAACATTCACTCACTGACAACATTCACTGACAACATTCACTCTCTGACAACATTCACTGACAACATTCACTCACTGACAACATTCACTGACAACATTCACTCACTGACAACATTCACTGACAACATTCACTCACTGACAACATTCACTGACAACATTCACTCACTGACAACATTCACTCACTGACAACATTCACTGACAACATTCACTCACTGACAACATTCACTGACAACATTTACTCACTGACAACATTCAGTCACTGACAACATTCACAGACAACATTCACTCACTGACAACATTCAGTCACTGACAACATTCACTGACAACATTCACTGACAACATTCACTCACTGACAACATTCACTGACAACATTCACTGACAACATTCACTCACTGACAACATTCACTGACAACATTCAATCTCTGACAACAATCACTGACAACATTCACTCTCTGACAACATTCACTGACAACATTCACTCTCTGACAACATTCACTGACAACATTCACTCACTGACAACATTCACTCACTGACAACATTCACTCTCTGACAACATTCACTGACAACATTCACTCTCTGACAACATTCACTGACAATATTCACTCACTGACAACATTAACTCACTGACAACATTCACTCTCTGACAACATTCACTGACAACATTCACTCACTATCAACATTCACTGACAACATTCACTCTCTGACAACATTCACTGACAACATTCACTGACAACATTCGCTCACTGACAACATTCACTGACAACATTCACTCTCTGACAACATTCGCTGACAACATTCACTCACTGACAACATTCACTGACAACATTCACTCACTGACAACATTCACTGACAACATTTACTCACTGACAACATTCACTGACAACATTCACTCTCTGACAACATTCACTGACAACATTCACTGACAACATTCACTCTCTGACAACATTCACTGACAACATTCACTGACAACATTCACTCACTGACAACATTCACTCTCTGACAACATTCACTCACTGACAACATTCACTCACTGACAACATTCACTGACAACATTCACTCACTGACAACATTCACTCACTGACAACATTCACTGACTGACAACATTCACTCACTGACAACATTCACTGACAACATTCATTCTCTGACAACATTCACTCACTGACAACATTCACTCACTGACAACATTCACTGACAACATTCACTCACTGACAACATTCACTGACTGACAACATTCACTCACTGACAACATTCACTGACAACATTCACTCACTGACAACATTCACTGACAACATTCACTCACTGACAACATTCACTGACAACATTCACTCACTGACAACATTCACTCACTGACAACATTCACTGTCAACATTCACTCACTGACAACATTCACTGACAACATTCACTCACTGACAACATTCACTGACAACATTCGCTCACTGACAACATTCACTGACAACATTCACTCTCTGACAACATTCACTCACTGACAACATTCACTGACAACATTCACTCACTGACAACATTCACTGACAACATTCGCTCACTGACAACATTCACTGACAACATTCACTCACTGACAACATTCACTGACAACATTCGCTCACTGACAACATTCACTCACTGACAACATTCACTGAACACATTCACTCACTGACAACATTCACTGACAACATTCACTGACAACATTCACTCACTGACAACATTCACTGACAACATTCACTCTCTGACAACATTCACTGACAACATTCACTCACTGACAACATTCACTGACAACATTCACTCACTGACAACATTCACTCACTGACAACATTCACTGACAACATTCACTCTCTGACAACATTCACTGACAACATTCACTGACAACATTCGCTCACTGGCAACATTCACTGACAACATTCACTCTCTGACAACATTCACTCACTGACAACATTCACTGACAACATTCACTCACTGACAACATTCACTGACAACATTCACTCACTGACAACATTCACTGACAACATTCACTCACTGACAACATTCACTGACAACATTCACTCACTGACAACATTCACTCACTGACAACATTCACTGACAACATTCACTCACTGACAACATTCACTGACAACATTTACTCACTGACAACATTCAGTCACTGACAACATTCACTGACAACATTCACTCACTGACAACATTCAGTCACTGACAACATTCACTGACAACATTCACTGACAACATTCACTGAAAACATTCACTCACTGACAACATTCACTGACAACATTCACTCTCTGACAACATTCACTGACAACATTCACTCACTGACAACATTCACTGACAACATTCACTCACTGACAACATTCACTGACAACATTCACTCACTGACAACATTCACTGACAACATTCACTCACTGACAACATTCACTGACAACATTCACTGACAACATTCACTCACTGACAACATTCACTGACAACATTCACTCTCTGACAACATTCACTCACTGACAACATTCACTCACTGACAACATTCACTGACAACATTCACTCACTGACAACATTCACTGACAACATTCACTCACTGACAACATTCACTGACAACATTCACTCTCTGACAACATTCACTCACTGACAACATTCACTGACAACATTCACTCACTGACAACATTCACTGACAACATTCACTCACTGACAACATTCACTGACAACATTCGCTCACTGACAACATTCACTGACAACATTCACTCACTGACAACATTCACTCACTGACAACATTCACTGACAACATTCGCTCACTGACAACATTCACTGACAACATTCACTCTCTGACAACATTCACTCACTGACAACATTCACTGACAACATTCACTGACTGACAACATTCACTCACTGACAACATTCACTGACAACATTCACTCACTGACAACATTCACTGACAACATTCACTGACAACATTCACTCACTGACAACATTCACTGACAACATTCGCTCACTGACAACATTCACTGACAACATTCGCTCACTGACAACATTCACTGACAACATTCACTCTCTGACAACATTCACTCACTGACAACATTCACTCACTGACAACATTCACTGACAACATTCACTGACTGACAACATTCACTCACTGACAACATTCACTGACAACATTCACTCACTGACAACATTCACTCACTGACAACATTCACTGACAACATTCGCTCACTGACAACATTCACTGACAACATTCACTCTCTGACAACATTCACTGACAACATTCACTGACTGACAACATTCACTCACTGACAACATTCACTGACAACATTCACTCTCTGACAACATTCACTCACTGACAACATTCACTCACTGACAACATTCACTGACAACATTCACTCACTGACAACATTCACTGACAACATTCGCTCACTGACAACATTCACTGACAACATTCACTCTCTGACAACATTCACACACTGACAACATTCACTCACTGACAACATTCACTGACAACATTCACTCACTGACAATATTCACTGACAACATTCACTCACTGACAACATTCACTGACAACATTCACTCACTGACAACATTCACTCACTGACAACATTCACTGACAACATTCACTCACTGACAACATTCACTGACAACATTCACTCACTGACAACATTCACTGACAACATTCGCTCTCTGACAACATTCACTCACTGACAACATTCACTGACAACATTCACTCACTGACAACATTCACTCACTGACAACATTCACTGACAACATTCACTCACTGACAACATTCACTGACAACATTCGCTCACTGACAACATTCACACACTGACAACATTCACTCACTGACAACATTCACTGACAACATTCACTCACTGACAATATTCACTGACAACATTCACTCACTGACAACATTCACTGACAACATTCACTCACTGACAACATTCACTCACTGACAACATTCACTGACAACATTCACTCACTGACAACATTCACTGACAACATTCGCTCACTGACAACATTCACTGACAACATTCACTCACTGACAACATTCACTGACAACATTCACTGACTGACAACATTCACTCACTGACAACATTCACTGACAACATTCACTCACTGACAACATTCACTGACAACATTCCCTCACTGACAACATTCACTCACTGACAACATTCACTGACAACATTCACTCACTGACAACATTCACTGACAACATTCACTCACTGACAACATTCACTGACAACATTCACTCTCTGACAACATTCACTCACTGACAACATTCACTGACAACATTCACTGACTGACAACATTCACTCACTGACAACATTCACTGACAACATTCACTCACTGACAACATTCACTGACAACATTCGCTCACTGACAACATTCACTGACAACATTCACTCTCTGACAACATTCACTCACTGACAACATTCACTCACTGACAACATTCACTGACAACATTCACTGACAACATTCACTCACTGACAACATTCACTGACAACATTCACTCTCTGACAACATTCACTCACTGACAACATTCACTCACTGACAACATTCACTGACAACATTCACTCACTGACAACATTCACTGACAACATTCACTCACTGACAACATTCACTGACAACATTCACTGACTGACAACATTCACTCACTGACAACATTCACTGACAACATACACTCACTGACAACATTCACTGACAACATTCACTCACTGACAACATTCACTGACAACATTCGCTCACTGACAACATTCACTGACAACATTCACTCACTGACAACATTCACTGACAACATTCACTCACTGACAACATTCACTCACTGACAACATTCACTGACAACATTCACTCACTGACAACATTCACTGACAACATTCCCTCACTGACAACATTCCCTCACTGACAACATTCACTGACAACATTCACTCACTGACAACATTCACTGACAACATTCACTCACTGACAACATTCACTGACAACATTCGCTCACTGACAACATTCACTCTCTGACAACATTCACTCACTGACAACATTCACTCACTGACAACATTCACTTACAACATTCACTCACTGACAACATTCACTGACAACATTCACTCACTGACAACATTCACTGACAACATTCACTGACTGACAACATTCACTCACTGACAACATTCACTGACAACATTCACTCACTGACAACATTCACTGACAACATTCACTCACTGACAACATTCACTGACAACATTCACTGACTGACAACATTCACTCACTGACAACATTCACTGACAACATTCACTCACTGACAACATTCACTGACAACATTCGCTCACTGACAACATTCACTGACAACATTCACTCTCTGACAACATTCACTCACTGACAACATTCACTCACTGACAACATTCACTGACAACATTCACTCACTGACAACATTCACTGACAACATTCGCTCACTGACAACATTCACTGACAACATTCACTCACTGACAACATTCACTGACAACATTCACTGACTGACAACATTCACTCACTGACAACATTCACTGACAACATTCACTCACTGACAACATTCACTGACAACATTCGCTCACTGACAACATTCACTGACAACATTCACTCTCTGACAACATTCACTCACTGACAACATTCACTGACAACATTCACTCACTGACAACATTCACTCACTGACAACATTCACTGACAACATTCACTCACTGACAACATTCACTGACAACATTCGCTCACTGACAACATTCACTGACAACATTCACTCTCTGACAACATTCACTCACTGACAACATTCACTCACTGACAACATTCACTGACAACATTCACTGACTGACAACATTCACTCACTGACAACATTCACTGACAACATTCACTCACTGACAACATTCACTGACAACATTCGCTCACTGACAACATTCACTGACAACATTCACTCTCTGACAACATTCACTCACTGACAACATTCACTCACTGACAACATTCACTGACAACATTCACTGACAACATTCACTCACTGACAACATTCACTGACAACATTCACTCTCTGACAACATTCACTCACTGACAACATTCACTCACTGACAACATTCACTGACAACATTCACTCACTGACAACATTCACTGACAACATTCACTCACTGACAACATTCACTGACAACATTCACTGACTGACAACATTCACTCACTGACAACATTCACTGACAACATTCACTCACTGACAACATTCACTGACAACATTCACTCACTGACAACATTCACTGACAACATTCGCTCACTGACAACATTCACTGACAACATTCACTCACTGACAACATTCACTGACAACATTCACTGACTGACAACATTCACTCACTGACAACATTCACTGACAACATTCACTCACTGACAACATTCACTGACAACATTCCCTCACTGACAACATTCCCTCACTGACAACATTCACTGACAACATTCACTCACTGACAACATTCACTGACAACATTCACTCACTGACAACATTCACTGACAACATTCGCTCACTGACAACATTCACTGACAACATTCACTCTCTGACAACATTCACTCACTGACAACATTCACTCACTGACAACATTCACTGACTGACAACATTCACTCACTGACAACATTCACTGACAACATTCACTCTCTGACAACATTCACTCACTGACAACATTCACTCACTGACAACATTCACTGACAACATTCACTCACTGACAACATTCACTGACAACATTCGCTCACTGACAACATTCACTGACAACATTCACTCACTGACAACATTCACTGACAACATTCACTGACTGACAACATTCACTCACTGACAACATTCACTGACAACATTCACTCACTGACAACATTCACTGACAACATTCCCTCACTGACAACATTCACTCACTGACAACATTCACTGACAACATTCACTCACTGACAACATTCACTGACAACATTCGCTCACTGACAACATTCACTGACAACATTCACTCTCTGACAACATTCACTCACTGACAACATTCACTCACTGACAACATTCACTGACTGACAACATTCACTCACTGACAACATTCACTGACAACATTCACTCTCTGACAATATTCACTCACTGACAACATTCACTCACTGACAACATTCACTGACAACATTCACTCACTGACAACATTCACTGACAACATTCGCTCACTGACAACATTCACTGACAACATTCACTCTCTGACAACATTCACTCACTGACAACATTCACTAACAACATTCACTGACTGACAACATTCACTCACTGACAACATTCACTGACAACATTCACTCACTGACAACATTCACTGACAACATTCACTGACAACATTCACTCACTGACAACATTCACTGACAACATTCGCTCACTGACAACATTCACTGACAACATTCACTCACTGACAACATTCACTGACAACATTCACTGACTGACAACATTCACTCACTGACAACATTCACTGACAACATTCACTCACTGACAACATTCACTGACAACATTCGCTCACTGACAACATTCACTGACAACATTCACTCTCTGACAACATTCACTCACTGACAACATTCACTCACTGACAACATTCACTGACAACATTCACTGACTGACAACATTCACTCACTGACAACATTCACTGACAACATTCACTCACTGACAACATTCACTCACTGACAACATTCACTGACAACATTCGCTCACTGACAACATTCACTGACAACATTCGCTCACTGACAACATTCACTGACAACATTCACTCTCTGACAACATTCACTCACTGACAACATTCACTCACTGACAACATTCACTGACAACATTCACTCACTGACAACATTCACTGACAACATTCACTCTCTGACAACATTCACTCACTGACAACATTCACTCACTGACAACATTCACTGACAACATTCACTCACTGACAACATTCACTGACAACATTCACTCACTGACAACATTCACTTACAACATTCACTCACTGACAACATTCACTGACAACATTCACTCACTGACAACATTCACTGACAACATTCACTGACTGACAACATTCACTCACTGACAACATTCACTGACAACATTCACTCACTGACAACATTCACTGACAACATTCACTGACTGACAACATTCACTCACTGACAATATTCACTGACAACATTCACTCACTGACAACATTCACTGACAACATTCGCTCACTGAAAACATTCACTGACAACATTCACTCACTGACAACATTCACTCACTGACAACATTCACTGACAACATTCACTCACTGACAACATTCACTGACAACATTCTCTGACAACATTCACTGACTGACAACATTCACTCACTGACAACATTCACTGACAACATTCACTCACTGACAACATTCACTGACAACATTCGCTCACTGACAACATTCACTGACAACATTCACTCTCTGACAACATTCACTCACTGACAACATTCACTCACTGACAACATTCACTGGCAACATTCACTCACTGACAACATTCACTGACAACATTCACTGACTGACAACATTCACTCACTGACAACATTCACTGACAACATTCACTCACTGACAACATTCACTGACAACATTCGCTCACTGACAACATTCACTGACAACATTCACTCTCTGACAACATTCACTCACTGACAACATTCACTCACTGACAACATTCACTGACAACATTCACTGACTGACAACATTCACTCACTGACTACATTCACTGACAACATTCACTCACTGACAACATTCACTGACAACATTCACTGACAACATTCACTCAC
This sequence comes from Staurois parvus, assembly GCF_062004578.1. Lineage (NCBI taxonomy): Eukaryota > Metazoa > Chordata > Amphibia > Anura > Ranidae > Staurois > Staurois parvus. The sequence goes on along the minus strand of NW_028320415.1, from coordinate 653,252 downwards.
TGACAACATTCACTGACAACATTCGCTCACTGACAACATTCACTGACAACATTCACTCACTGACAACATTCACTGACAACATTCACTGACTGACAACATTCACTCACTGACAACATTCACTGACAACATTCACTCACTGACAACATTCACTGACAACATTCGCTCACTGACAACATTCACTGACAACATTCACTCTCTGACAACATTCACTCACTGACAACATTCACTCACTGACAACATTCACTGACTGACAACATTCACTCACTGACAACAGTCACTGACAACATTCACTCACTGACAACATTCACTCACTGACAACATTCACTGACAACATTCGCTCACTGACAACATTCACTGACAACATTCACTCACTGACAACATTCACTGACAACATTCACTGACTGACAACATTCACTCACTGACAACATTCACTGACAACATTCACTCACTGACAACATTCACTGACAACATTCCCTCACTGACAACATTCACTCACTGACAACATTCACTGACAACATTCACTCACTGACAACATTCACTGACAACATTCACTCACTGACAACATTCACTGACAACATTCACTGACAACATTCACTCACTGACAACATTCACTGACAACATTCGCTCACTGACAACATTCACTGACAACATTCACTCTCTGACAACATTCACTCACTGACAACATTCACTCACTGACAACATTCACTGACTGACAACATTCACTCACTGACAACATTCACTGACAACATTCACTCTCTGACAACATTCACTCACTGACAACATTCACTCACTGACAACATTCACTGACAACATTCACTCACTGACAACATTCACTGACAACATTCGCTCACTGACAACATTCACTGACAACATTCACTCTCTGACAACATTCACTCACTGACAACATTCACTCACTGACAACATTCACTGACAACATTCACTGACTGACAACATTCACTCACTGACAACATTCACTGACAACATTCACTCACTGACAACATTCACTCACTGACAACATTCACTGACAACATTCGCTCACTGACAACATTCACTGACAACATTCACTCTCTGACAACATTCACTCACTGACAACATTCACTGACAACATTCACTCACTGACAACATTCACTGACAACATTCACTCACTGACAACATTCACTGACAACATTCGCTCACTGACAACATTCACTGACAACATTCACTCTCTGACAACATTCACTCACTGACAACATTCACTCACTGACAACATTCACTGACAACATTCACTCACTGACAACATTCACTCACTGACAACATTCACTGACAACATTCACTCTCTGACAACATTCACTCACTGACAACATTCACTCACTGACAACATTCACTGACAACATTCACTCACTGACAACATTCACTGACAACATTCGCTCACTGACAACATTCACTGACAACATTCACTCTCTGACAACATTCACTCACTGACAACATTCACTCACTGACAACATTCACTGACAACATTCACTCACTGACAACATTCACTGACAACATTCACTCACTGACAACATTCACTGACAACATTCCCTCACTGACAACATTCACTCACTGACAACATTCACTGACAACATTCACTCACTGACAACATTCACTGACAACATTCACTCACTGACAACATTCACTGACAACATTCGCTCACTGACAACATTCACTGACAACATTCACTCTCTGACAACATTCACTCACTGACAACATTCACTGACAACATTCACTCACTGACAACATTCACTCACTGACAACATTCACTGACAACATTCACTCACTGACAACATTCACTGACAACATTCACTCACTGACAACATTCACTCACTGACAACATTCACTAACAACATTCGCTCACTGACAACATTCACTGACAACATTCACTCACTGACAACATTCACTGACAACATTCACTGACTGACAACATTCACTCACTGACAACATTCACTGACAACATTCACTCACTGACAACATTCACTGACAACATTCACTCACTGACAACATTCACTGACAACATTCGCTCACTGACAACATTCACTGACAACATTCACTCTCTGACAACATTCACTCACTGACAACATTCACTGACAACATTCACTCACTGACAACATTCACTGACAACATTCACTCACTGACAACATTCACTCACTGACAACATTCACTGACACCATTCACTCACTGACAACATTCACTGACAACATTCGCTCACTGACAACATTCACTGACAACATTCACTCTCTGACAACATTCACTCACTGACAACATTCACTGACAACATTCACTCACTGACAACATTCACTGACAACATTCACTCACTGACAACATTCACTCACTGACAACATTCACTGACAACATTCACTCACTGACAACATTCACTGACAACATTCGCTCACTGACAACATTCACTGACAACATTCACTCTCTGACAACATTCACTCACTGACAACATTCACTCACTGACAACATTCACTGACAACATTCACTGACTGACAACATTCACTCACTGACAACATTCACTGACAACATTCACTCTCTGACAACATTCACTCACTGACAACATTCACTCACTGACAACATTCACTGACAACATTCACTCACTGACAACATTCACTGACAACATTCACTCACTGACAACATTCACTGACAACATTCACTCACTGACAACATTCACTCACTGACAACATTCACTGACAACATTCACTCACTGACAACATTCACTGACAACATTCACTCACTGACAACATTCACTCACTGACAACATTCACTGACAACATTCGCTCACTGACAACATTCACTGACAACATTCACTCACTGACAACATTCACTGACAACATTCACTGACTGACAACATTCACTCACTGACAACATTCACTGACAACATTCACTCACTGACAACATTCACTGACAACATTCACTCACTGACAACATTCACTGACAACATTCGCTCACTGACAACATTCACTGACAACATTCACTCTCTGACAACATTCACTCACTGACAACATTCACTGACAACATTCACTCACTGACAACATTCACTGACAACATTCACTCTCTGACAACATTCACTCACTGACAACATTCACTCACTGACAACATTCACTGACAACATTCACTCACTGACAACATTCACTGACAACATTCGCTCACTGACAACATTCACTGACAACATTCACTCTCTGACAACATTCACTCACTGACAACATTCACTGACAACATTCACTCACTGACAACATTCACTGACTGACAACATTCACTCACTGACAACATTCACTGACAACATTCACTCACTGACAACATTCACTGACAACATTCACTGACTGACAACATTCACTGACAACATTCACTGACTGACAACATTCACTCACTGACAACATTCACTGACAACATTCACTCACTGACAACATTCACTGACAACATTCGCTCACTGACAACATTCACTGACAACATTCACTCTCTGACAACATTCACTCACTGACAACATTCACTCACTGACAACATTCACTGACAACATTCACTGACTGACAACATTCACTCACTGACAACATTCACTGACAACATTCACTCACTGACAACATTCACTGACAACATTCACTCACTGACAACATTCACTGACAACATTCACTGACTGACAACATTCACTCACTGACAACATTCACTGACAACATTCACTGACTGACAACATTCACTGACAACATTCACTCACTGACAACATTCACTGACAACATTCGCTCACTGACAACATTCACTGACAACATTCACTTTCTGACAACATTCACTCACTGACAACATTCACTGACAACATTCACTCACTGACAACATTCACTGACAACATTCGCTCACTGACAACATTCACTGACAACATTCACTCTCTGACAACATTCACTCACTGACAACATTCACTCACTGACAACATTCACTGACAACATTCGCTCACTGACAACATTCACTGACAACATTCACTCTCTGACAACATTCACTCACTGACAACATTCACTGACAACATTCACTCACTGACAACATTCACTGACAACATTCGCTCACTGACAACATTCACTGACAACATTCACTCTCTGACAACATTCACTCACTGACAACATTCACTCACTGACAACATTCACTGAAAACATTCACTGACTGACAACATTCACTCACTGACAACATTCACTGACAACATTCAATCACTGACAACATTCACTGACAACATTCACTGACTGACAACATTCACTCACTGACAACATTCACTGACAACATTCACTCACTGACAACATTCACTGACAACATTCAGTCACTGACAACATTCACTGACAACATTCGCTCACTGACAACATTCACTGACAACATTCACTCACTGACAACATTCACTGACAACATTCACTGACAACATTCACTCTCTGACAACATTCACTCACTGACAACATTCACTGACAACATTCACTCACTGACAACATTCACTGACAACATTCACTCTCTGACAACATTCACTGACAACATTCACTCACTGACAACATTCACTGACAACATTCACTCACTGACAACATTCACTGACAACATTCGCTCACTGACAACATTCACTGACAACATTCACTCTCTGACAACATTCACTCACTGACAACATTCACTCACTGACAACATTCACTCACTGACAACATTCACTGACAACATTCACTCACTGACAACATTCACTCACTGACAACATTCACTGACAACATTCACTCACTGACAACATTCACTCACTGACAACATTCACTGACAACATTCACTCTCTGACAACATTCACTCACTGACAACATTCACTCACTGACAACATTCACTGACAACATTCACTCACTGACAACATTCACTGACAACATTCACTCACTGACAACATTCACTGACAACATTCACTCACTGACAACATTCACTGACAACATTCACTCACTGACAACATTCACTCACTGACAACATTCACTGACAACATTCACTGAAAACATTCACTCACTGACAACATTCACTGACAACATTCACTCTCTGACAACATTCACTGACAACATTCACTCACTGACAACATTCACTGACAACATTCACTCACTGACAACATTCACTGACAACATTCACTCACTGACAACATTCACTGACAACATTCACTCACTGACAACATTCACTCACTGACAACATTCACTGACAACATTCACTCACTGACAACATTCACTGACAACATTTACTCACTGACAACATTCAGTCACTGACAACATTCACTGACAACATTCACTGACAACATTCACTCACTGACAACATTCACTGACAACATTCACTGACAACATTCACTCACTGACAACATTCACTGACAACATTCAATCTCTGACAACAATCACTGACAACATTCACTCTCTGACAACATTCACTGACAACATTCACTCTCTGACAACATTCACTGACAACATTCACTCACTGACAACATTCACTCACTGACAACATTCACTCCCTGACAACATTCACTGACAACATTCACTCTCTGACAACATTCACTGACAACATTCACTCACTGACAACATTCACTCACTGACAACATTCACTCCCTGACAACATTCACTGACAACATTCACTCTCTGACAACATTCACTGACAACATTCACTCACTGACAACATTCACTGACAACATTCACTGACTGACAACATTCACTGACAACATTCACTCACTGACAACATTCACTGACAACATTCGCTCACTGACAACATTCACTGACAACATTCACTCTCTGACAACATTCACTCACTGACAACATTCACTGACAACATTCACTCACTGACAACATTCACTGACAACATTCGCTCACTGACAACATTCACTGACAACATTCACTCTCTGACAACATTCACTCACTGACAACATTCACTCACTGACAACATTCACTGACAACATTCACTCACTGACAACATTCACTCACTGACAACATTCACTCACTGACAACATTCACTGACAACATTCACTCACTGACAACATTCACTGACAACATTCACTCACTGACAACATTCACTCACTGACAACATTCACTGACAACATTCACTCACTGACAACATTCACTGACAACATTCGCTCACTGACAACATTCACTGACAACATTCACTCTCTGACAACATTCACTCACTGACAACATTCACTCACTGACAACATTCACTGACAACATTCACTCACTGACAACATTCACTGACAACATTCCCTCACTGACAACATTCACTCACTGACAACATTCACTGACAACATTCACTCACTGACAACATTCACTGACAACATTCACTCACTGACAACATTCACTGACAACATTCACTCACTGACAACATTCACTGACAACATTCTCTCACTGACAACATTCACTGACAACATTCACTCACTGACAACATTCACTGACAACATTCTCTCACTGACAACATTCACTGACAACATTCACTCACTGACAACATTCACTGACAACATTCACTCACTGACAACTTTCACTGACAACATTCACTCACTGACAACATTCACTGACAACATTCACTGACAACATTCACTCTCTGACAACATTCACTCACTGACAACATTCACTCACTGACAACATTCACTCACTGACAACATTCACTCACTGACAACATTCACTGACAACATTCACTCACTGACAAACATTCACTGACAACATTCGCTCACTGACAACATTCACTGACAACATTCACTCTCTGACAACATTCACTCACTGACAACATTCACTCACTGACAACATTCACTGACAACATTCACTGACTGACAACATTCACTCACTGACAACATTCACTGACAACATTCACTCACTGACAACATTCACTGACAACATTCACTCACTGACAACATTCACTGACAACATTCACTGACTGACAACATTCACTCACTGACAACATTCACTGACAACATTCACTGACTGACAACATTCACTGACAACATTCACTCACTGACAACATTCACTGACAACATTCACTCACTGACAACATTCACTGACAACATTCCCTCACTGACAACATTCACTCACTGACAACATTCACTGACAACATTCACTCACTGACAACATTCACTGACAACATTCACTCACTGACAACATTCACTCACTGACAACATTCACTGACAACATTCACTGACTGACAACATTCACTCACTGACAACATTCACTGACAACATTCACTCACTGACAACATTCACTGACAACATTCACTCACTGACAACATTCACTGACAACATTCACTGACTGACAACATTCACTCACTGACAACATTCACTGACAACATTCACTGACTGACAACATTCACTGACAACATTCACTCACTGACAACATTCACTGACAACATTCACTCACTGACAACATTCACTGACAACATTCCCTCACTGACAACATTCACTCACTGACAACATTTACTGACAACATTCACTCACTGACAACATTCACTGACAACATTCACTCACTGACAACATTCACTCACTGACAACATTCACTGACAACATTCACTGACTGACAACATTCACTCACTGACAACATTCACTGACAACATTCACTCACTGACAACATTCACTGACAACATTCGCTCACTGACAACATTCACTGACAACATTCACTCTCTGACAACATTCACTCACTGACAACATTCACTCACTGACAACATTCACTGACAACATTCACTCACTGACAACATTCACTGACAACATTCACTCACTGACAACATTCACTCACTGACAACATTCACTGACAACATTCACTCACTGACAACATTCACTGACAACATTCACTGACTGACAACATTCACTCACTGACAACATTCACTGACAACATTCACTCACTGACAACATTCACTGACAACATTCACTCACTGACAACATTCACTGACAACATTCACTCTCTGACAACATTCACTGACAACATTCACTCACAGATAACATTCACTCACTGACAACATTCACTCACTGACAACATTCACTGACAACATTCACTCTCTGACAACATTCACTGACAACATTCACTGACAACATTCGCTCACTGACAACATTCACTGACAACATTCACTCTCTGACAACATTCACTCACTGACAACATTCACTGACAACATTCACTCACTGACAACATTCACTGAAAACATTCACTCTCTGACAACATTCACTCTCTGACAACATTCACTCTCTGACAACATTCACTCACTGACAACATTCACTCACTGACAACATTCAGTCACTGACAACATTCACTGACAACATTCACTCTCTGACAACATTCACTCACTGACAACATTCACTCACTGACAACATTCACTGACAACATTCACTCTCTGACAACATTCACTCACTGACAACATTCACTGACAACATTCACTCACTGACAACATTCACTGACAACATTCGCTCACTGACAACATTCACTGACAACATTCACTCTCTGACAACATTCACTCACTGACAACATTCACTCACTGACAACATTCACTGACAACATTCACTCACTGACAACATTCACTGACTGACAACATTCACTCACTGACAACATTCACTGACAACATTCACTCACTGACAACATTCACTGACAACATTCACTCACTGACAACATTCACTCACTGACAACATTCACTCACTGACAACATTCACTGACAACATTCACTCACTGACAAACATTCACTGACTACATTCGCTCGCTGACAACATTCACTGACAACATTCACTCTCTGACAACATTCACTCACTGACAACATTCACTCACTGACAACATTCACTGACAACATTCACTGACTGACAACATTCACTGACTGACAACATTCACTGACAACATTCACTCACTGACAACATTCACTGACAACATTCACTCACTGACAACATTCACTGACAACATTCACTGACAACATTCGCTCACTGACAACATTCACTGACAACATTCACTCTCTGACAACATTCACTCACTGACAACATTCACTCACTGACAACATTCACTCACTGACAACATTCACTGACAACATTCACTCACTGACAACATTCACTGACAACATTCACTGACAACATTCGCTCACTGACAACATTCACTGACAACATTCACTCTCTGACAACATTCACTCACTGACAACATTCACTCACTGACAACATTCACTCACTGACAACATTCACTGACAACATTCACTCACTGACAACATTCACTGACAACATTCACTGACAACATTCACTCACTGACAACATTCACTGACAACATTCACTCTCTGACAACATTCACTGACAACATTCACTCACTGACAACATTCACTGACAACATTCACTCACTGACAACATTCACTCACTGACAACATTCACTGACAACATTCACTCTCTGACAACATTCACTGACAACATTCACTGACAACATTCGCTCACTGACAACATTCACTGACAACATTCACTCTCTGACAACATTCACTCACTGACAACATTCACTGACAACATTCACTCACTGACAACATTCACTGACAACATTCACTCACTGACAACATTCACTGACAACATTCACTCTCTGACAACATTCACTCACTGACAACATTCACTCACTGACAACATTCACTGACAACATTCACTCTCTGACAACATTCACTCACTGACAACATTCACTCACTGACAACATTCACTGACAACATTCACTCACTGACAACATTCACTGACAACATTCACTCACTGACAACATTCAGTCACTGACAACATTCACTGACAACATTCACTCACTGACAACATTCACTGACAACATTCACTCTCTGACAACATTCACTCACTGACAACATTCACTGACAACATTCACTCACTGACAACATTCACTGACAACATTCACTCTCTGACAACATTCACTGACAACATTCACTCTCTGACAACATTCACTCTCTGACAACATTCACTCACTGACAACATTCACTGACAACATTCACTCTCTGACAACATTCACTCACTGACAACATTCACTCACTGACAACATTCACTGACAACATTCACTGACTGACAACATTCACTCACTGACAACATTCACTGACAACATTCACTCTCTGACAACATTCACTCACTGACAACATTCACTCACTGACAACATTCACTGACAACATTCACTCACTGACAACATTCACTGACAACATTCGCTCACTGACAACATTCACTGACAACATTCACTCTCTGACAACATTCACTCACTGACAACATTCACTCACTGACAACATTCACTGACAACATTCACTCACTGACAACATTCACTGACTGACAACATTCACTCACTGACAACATTCACTGACAACATTCACTCACTGACAACATTCACTGACAACATTCACTGACTGACAACATTCACTCACTGACAACATTCACTGACAACATTCACTCACTGACAACATTCACTGACAACATTCACTCACTGACAACATTCACTGACAACATTCACTCACTGACAACATTCACTGACAACATTCCCTCACTGACAACATTCACTCACTGACAACATTCACTGACAACATTCACTCACTGACAACATTCACTGACAACATTCACTCACTGACAACATTCACTGACAACATTCGCTCACTGACAACATTCACTGACAACATTCACTCTCTGACAACATTCACTCACTGACAACATTCACTCACTGACAACATTCACTGACTGACAACATTCACTCACTGACAACATTCACTGACAACATTCACTCTCTGACAACATTCACTCACTGACAACATTCACTGACAACATTCACTCACTGACAACATTCACTGACAACATTCACTCACTGACAACATTCACTGACAACATTCCCTCACTGACAACATTCACTGACTGACAACATTCACTGACAACATTCACTCACTGACAACATTCACTGACAACATTCACTCACTGACAACATTCACTGACAACATTCACTGACTGACAACATTCACTCACTGACAACATTCACTGACAACATTCACTCACTGACAACATTCACTGACAACATTCGCTCACTGACAACATTCACTGACAACATTCACTCTCTGACAACATTCACTCACTGACAACATTCACTCACTGACAACATTCACTGACAACATTCACTCACTGACAACATTCACTGACAACATTCACTGACTGACAACATTCACTCACTGACAACATTCACTGACAACATTCACTCACTGACAACATTCACTGACAACATTCACTGACTGACAACATTCACTCACTGACAACATTCACTGACAACATTCACTGACTGACAACATTCACTGACAACATTCACTCACTGACAACATTCACTGACAACATTCGCTCACTGACAACATTCACTGACAACATTCACTCTCTGACAACATTCACTCACTGACAACATTCACTGACAACATTCACTCACTGACAACATTCACTGACAACATTCGCTCACTGACAACATTCACTGACAACATTCACTCTCTGACAACATTCACTCACTGACAACATTCACTCACTGACAACATTCACTGACAACATTCACTCACTGACAACATTCACTGACTGACAACATTCACTCACTGACAACATTCACTGACAACATTCACTGACTGACAACATTCACTGACAACATTCACTGACTGACAACATTCACTCACTGACAACATTCACTGACAACATTCGCTCACTGACAACATTCACTGACAACATTCACTCTCTGACAACATTCACTCACTGACAACATTCACTCACTGACAACATTCACTGACAACATTCACTCACTGACAACATTCACTGACAACATTCCCTCACTGACAACATTCACTCACTGACAACATTCACTGACAACATTCACTCACTGACAACATTCACTGACAACATTCACTCACTGACAACATTCACTGACAACATTCACTCACTGACAACATTCACTGACAACATTCTCTCACTGACAACATTCACTGACAACATTCACTCACTGACAACATTCACTGACAACATTCACTCACTGACAACATTCACTGACAACATTCGCTCACTGACAACATTCACTGACAACATTCACTCTCTGACAACATTCACTCACTGACAACATTCACTCACTGACAACATTCACTGACAACATTCACTCACTGACAACATTCACTGACAACATTCACTGACTGACAACATTCACTCACTGACAACATTCACTGACAACATTCACTCACTGACAACATTCACTGACAACATTCACTGACTGACAACATTCACTGACTGACAACATTCACTGACAACATTCACTGACTGACAACATTCACTGACAACATTCACTCACTGACAACATTCACTGACAACATTCGCTCACTGACAACATTCACTCTCTGACAACATTCACTCACTGACAACATTCACTGACAACATTCACTCACTGACAACATTCACTGACAACATTCACTCACTGACAACATTCACTCACTGACAACATTCACTGACAACATTCACTCACTGACAACATTCACTGACAACATTCACTGACAACATTCACTCACTGACAACATTCACTGACAACATTCACTCTCTGACAACATTCACTCACTGACAACATTCACTGACAACATTCACTCACTGACAACATTCACTCACTGACAACATTCACTGACAACATTCACTCTCTGACAACATTCACTGACAACATTCACTGACAACATTCGCTCACTGACAACATTCACTGACAACATTCACTCTCTGACAACATTCACTCACTGACAACATTCACTGACAACATTCACTGACTGACAACATTCACTCACTGACAACTTTCACTGACAACATTCACTCACTGACAACATTCACTGACAACATTCACTGACAACATTCACTCTCTGACAACATTCACTCACTGACAACATTCACTCACTGACAACATTCACTGACAACATTCACTCACTGACAACATTCACTGACAACATTCACTGACTGACAACATTCACTCACTGACAACATTCACTGACAACATTCACTCACTGACAACATTCACTGACAACATTCACTGACTGACAACATTCACTGACAACATTCACTGACTGACAACATTCACTGACAACATTCACTCACTGACAACATTCACTGACAACATTCGCTCACTGACAACATTCACTGACAACATTCACTCTCTGACAACATTCACTCACTGACAACATTCACTGACAACATTCACTCACTGACAACATTCACTGACAACATTCGCTCACTGACAACATTCACTGACAACATTCACTCTCTGACAACATTCACTCACTGACAACATTCACTCACTGACAACATTCACTGACAACATTCACTCACTGACAACATTCACTCACTGACAACATTCACTCACTGACAACATTCACTGACAACATTCACTCACTGACAACATTCACTGACAACATTCACTCACTGACAACATTCACTCACTGACAACATTAAATGACAACATTCACTCACTGACAACATTCACTGACAACATTCGCTCACTGACAACATTCACTGACAACATTCACTCTCTGACAACATTCACTCACTGACAACATTCACTCACTGACAACATTCACTGACAACATTCACTCACTGACAACATTCACTGACAACATTCACTCACTGACAACATTCACTGACAACATTCCCTCACTGACAACATTCACTCACTGACAACATTCACTGACAACATTCACTCACTGACAACATTCACTGACAACATTCACTCACTGACAACATTCACTGACAACATTCACTCACTGACAACATTCACTGACAACATTCTCTCACTGACAACATTCACTGACAACATTCACTCACTGACAACATTCACTGACAACATTCTCTCACTGACAACATTCACTGACAACATTCACTCACTGACAACATTCACTGACAACATTCACTCACTGACAACTTTCACTGACAACATTCACTCACTGACAACATTCACTGACAACATTCACTGACAACATTCACTCTCTGACAACATTCACTCACTGACAACATTCACTCACTGACAACATTCACTCACTGACAACATTCACTCACTGACAACATTCACTGACAACATTCACTCACTGACAAACATTCACTGACAACATTCGCTCACTGACAACATTCACTGACAACATTCACTCTCTGACAACATTCACTCACTGACAACATTCACTCACTGACAACATTCACTGACAACATTCACTGACTGACAACATTCACTCACTGACAACATTCACTGACAACATTCACTCACTGACAACATTCACTGACAACATTCACTCACTGACAACATTCACTGACAACATTCACTGACTGACAACATTCACTCACTGACAACATTCACTGACAACATTCACTGACTGACAACATTCACTGACAACATTCACTCACTGACAACATTCACTGACAACATTCACTCACTGACAACATTCACTGACAACATTCCCTCACTGACAACATTCACTCACTGACAACATTCACTGACAACATTCACTCACTGACAACATTCACTGACAACATTCACTCACTGACAACATTCACTCACTGACAACATTCACTGACAACATTCACTGACTGACAACATTCACTCACTGACAACATTCACTGACAACATTCACTCACTGACAACATTCACTGACAACATTCACTCACTGACAACATTCACTGACAACATTCACTGACTGACAACATTCACTCACTGACAACATTCACTGACAACATTCACTGACTGACAACATTCACTGACAACATTCACTCACTGACAACATTCACTGACAACATTCACTCACTGACAACATTCACTGACAACATTCCCTCACTGACAACATTCACTCACTGACAACATTTACTGACAACATTCACTCACTGACAACATTCACTGACAACATTCACTCACTGACAACATTCACTCACTGACAACATTCACTGACAACATTCACTGACTGACAACATTCACTCACTGACAACATTCACTGACAACATTCACTCACTGACAACATTCACTGACAACATTCGCTCACTGACAACATTCACTGACAACATTCACTCTCTGACAACATTCACTCACTGACAACATTCACTCACTGACAACATTCACTGACAACATTCACTCACTGACAACATTCACTGACAACATTCACTCACTGACAACATTCACTCACTGACAACATTCACTGACAACATTCACTCACTGACAACATTCACTGACAACATTCACTGACTGACAACATTCACTCACTGACAACATTCACTGACAACATTCACTCACTGACAACATTCACTGACAACATTCACTCACTGACAACATTCACTCACTGACAACATTCACTGACAACATTCACTGACAACATTCACTCACTGACAACATTCACTCACTGACAACATTCACTGACAACATTCACTCACTGACAACATTCACTGACAACATTCACTCACTGACAACATTCACTGACAACATTCACTCTCTGACAACATTCACTGACAACATTCACTCACAGATAACATTCACTCACTGACAACATTCACTCACTGACAACATTCACTGACAACATTCACTCTCTGACAACATTCACTGACAACATTCACTGACAACATTCGCTCACTGACAACATTCACTGACAACATTCACTCTCTGACAACATTCACTCACTGACAACATTCACTGACAACATTCACTCACTGACAACATTCACTGAAAACATTCACTCTCTGACAACATTCACTCTCTGACAACATTCACTCTCTGACAACATTCACTCACTGACAACATTCACTCACTGACAACATTCAGTCACTGACAACATTCACTGACAACATTCACTCTCTGACAACATTCACTCACTGACAACATTCACTCACTGACAACATTCACTGACAACATTCACTCTCTGACAACATTCACTCACTGACAACATTCACTGACAACATTCACTCACTGACAACATTCACTGACAACATTCGCTCACTGACAACATTCACTGACAACATTCACTCTCTGACAACATTCACTCACTGACAACATTCACTCACTGACAACATTCACTGACAACATTCACTCACTGACAACATTCACTGACTGACAACATTCACTCACTGACAACATTCACTGACAACATTCACTCACTGACAACATTCACTGACAACATTCACTCACTGACAACATTCACTCACTGACAACATTCACTCACTGACAACATTCACTGACAACATTCACTCACTGACAAACATTCACTGACTACATTCGCTCGCTGACAACATTCACTGACAACATTCACTCTCTGACAACATTCACTCACTGACAACATTCACTCACTGACAACATTCACTGACAACATTCACTGACTGACAACATTCACTGACTGACAACATTCACTGACAACATTCACTGACTGACAACATTCACTGACAACATTCACTCACTGACAACATTCACTGACAACATTCACTGACAACATTCGCTCACTGACAACATTCACTGACAACATTCACTCTCTGACAACATTCACTCACTGACAACATTCACTCACTGACAACATTCACTCACTGACAACATTCACTGACAACATTCACTCACTGACAACATTCACTGACAACATTCACTGACAACATTCGCTCACTGACAACATTCACTGACAACATTCACTCTCTGACAACATTCACTCACTGACAACATTCACTCACTGACAACATTCACTCACTGACAACATTCACTGACAACATTCACTCACTGACAACATTCACTGACAACATTCACTGACAACATTCACTCACTGACAACATTCACTGACAACATTCACTCTCTGACAACATTCACTGACAACATTCACTCACTGACAACATTCACTGACAACATTCACTCACTGACAACATTCACTCACTGACAACATTCACTGACAACATTCACTCTCTGACAACATTCACTGACAACATTCACTGACAACATTCGCTCACTGACAACATTCACTGACAACATTCACTCTCTGACAACATTCACTCACTGACAACATTCACTGACAACATTCACTCACTGACAACATTCACTGACAACATTCACTCACTGACAACATTCACTGACAACATTCACTCTCTGACAACATTCACTCACTGACAACATTCACTCACTGACAACATTCACTGACAACATTCACTCTCTGACAACATTCACTCACTGACAACATTCACTCACTGACAACATTCACTGACAACATTCACTCACTGACAACATTCACTGACAACATTCACTCACTGACAACATTCAGTCACTGACAACATTCACTGACAACATTCACTCACTGACAACATTCACTGACAACATTCACTCTCTGACAACATTCACTCACTGACAACATTCACTGACAACATTCACTCACTGACAACATTCACTGACAACATTCACTCTCTGACAACATTCACTGACAACATTCACTCTCTGACAACATTCACTCTCTGACAACATTCACTCACTGACAACATTCACTGACAACATTCACTCTCTGACAACATTCACTCACTGACAACATTCACTCACTGACAACATTCACTGACAACATTCACTGACTGACAACATTCACTCACTGACAACATTCACTGACAACATTCACTCTCTGACAACATTCACTCACTGACAACATTCACTCACTGACAACATTCACTGACAACATTCACTCACTGACAACATTCACTGACAACATTCGCTCACTGACAACATTCACTGACAACATTCACTCTCTGACAACATTCACTCACTGACAACATTCACTCACTGACAACATTCACTGACAACATTCACTCACTGACAACATTCACTGACTGACAACATTCACTCACTGACAACATTCACTGACAACATTCACTCACTGACAACATTCACTGACAACATTCACTGACTGACAACATTCACTCACTGACAACATTCACTGACAACATTCACTCACTGACAACATTCACTGACAACATTCACTCACTGACAACATTCACTGACAACATTCACTCACTGACAACATTCACTGACAACATTCACTCACTGACAACATTCACTGACAACATTCCCTCACTGACAACATTCACTCACTGACAACATTCACTGACAACATTCACTCACTGACAACATTCACTGACAACATTCACTCACTGACAACATTCACTGACAACATTCGCTCACTGACAACATTCACTGACAACATTCACTCTCTGACAACATTCACTCACTGACAACATTCACTCACTGACAACATTCACTGACTGACAACATTCACTCACTGACAACATTCACTGACAACATTCACTCTCTGACAACATTCACTCACTGACAACATTCACTGACAACATTCACTCACTGACAACATTCACTGACAACATTCACTCACTGACAACATTCACTGACAACATTCCCTCACTGACAACATTCACTGACTGACAACATTCACTGACAACATTCACTCACTGACAACATTCACTGACAACATTCACTCACTGACAACATTCACTGACAACATTCACTCACTGACAACATTCACTGACAACATTCACTGACTGACAACATTCACTCACTGACAACATTCACTGACAACATTCACTCACTGACAACATTCACTGACAACATTCGCTCACTGACAACATTCACTGACAACATTCACTCTCTGACAACATTCACTCACTGACAACATTCACTCACTGACAACATTCACTGACAACATTCACTCACTGACAACATTCACTGACAACATTCACTGACTGACAACATTCACTCACTGACAACATTCACTGACAACATTCACTCACTGACAACATTCACTGACAACATTCACTGACTGACAACATTCACTCACTGACAACATTCACTGACAACATTCACTGACTGACAACATTCACTGACAACATTCACTCACTGACAACATTCACTGACAACATTCGCTCACTGACAACATTCACTGACAACATTCACTCTCTGACAACATTCACTCACTGACAACATTCACTGACAACATTCACTCACTGACAACATTCACTGACAACATTCGCTCACTGACAACATTCACTGACAACATTCACTCTCTGACAACATTCACTCACTGACAACATTCACTCACTGACAACATTCACTGACAACATTCACTCACTGACAACATTCACTGACTGACAACATTCACTCACTGACAACATTCACTGACAACATTCACTCACTGACAACATTCACTGACAACATTCACTGACTGACAACATTCACTCACTGACAACATTCACTGACAACATTCGCTCACTGACAACATTCACTGACAACATTCACTCTCTGACAACATTCACTCACTGACAACATTCACTCACTGACAACATTCACTGACAACATTCACTCACTGACAACATTCACTGACAACATTCCCTCACTGACAACATTCACTCACTGACAACATTCACTGACAACATTCACTCACTGACAACATTCACTGACAACATTCACTCACTGACAACATTCACTGACAACATTCACTCACTGACAACATTCACTGACAACATTCTCTCACTGACAACATTCACTGACAACATTCACTCACTGACAACATTCACTGACAACATTCACTCACTGACAACATTCACTGACAACATTCGCTCACTGACAACATTCACTGACAACATTCACTCTCTGACAACATTCACTCACTGACAACATTCACTCACTGACAACATTCACTGACAACATTCACTCACTGACAACATTCACTGACAACATTCACTGACTGACAACATTCACTCACTGACAACATTCACTGACAACATTCACTCACTGACAACATTCACTGACAACATTCACTGACTGACAACATTCACTGACTGACAACATTCACTGACAACATTCACTGACTGACAACATTCACTGACAACATTCACTCACTGACAACATTCACTGACAACATTCGCTCACTGACAACATTCACTCTCTGACAACATTCACTCACTGACAACATTCACTGACAACATTCACTCACTGACAACATTCACTGACAACATTCACTCACTGACAACATTCACTCACTGACAACATTCACTGACAACATTCACTCACTGACAACATTCACTGACAACATTCACTCACTGACAACATTCACTGACAACATTCACTCTCTGACAACATTCACTCACTGACAACATTCACTGACAACATTCACTCACTGACAACATTCACTCACTGACAACATTCACTGACAACATTCACTCTCTGACAACATTCACTGACAACATTCACTGACAACATTCGCTCACTGACAACATTCACTGACAACATTCACTCTCTGACAACATTCACTCACTGACAACATTCACTGACAACATTCACTGACTGACAACATTCACTCACTGACAACTTTCACTGACAACATTCACTCACTGACAACATTCACTGACAACATTCACTGACAACATTCACTCTCTGACAACATTCACTCACTGACAACATTCACTCACTGACAACATTCACTCACTGACAACATTCACTGACAACATTCACTCACTGACAAACATTCACTGACAACATTCGCTCACTGACAACATTCACTGACAACATTCACTCTCTGACAACATTCACTCACTGACAACATTCACTCACTGACAACATTCACTGACAACATTCACTGACTGACAACATTCACTCACTGACAACATTCACTGACAACATTCACTCACTGACAACATTCACTGACAACATTCACTGACTGACAACATTCACTCACTGACAACATTCACTGACAACATTCACGACTGACAACATTCACTGACAACATTCACTCACTGACAACATTCACTGACAACATTCACTCACTGACAACATTCACTGACAACATTCCCTCACTGACAACATTCACTCACTGACAACATTCACTGACAACATTCACTCACTGACAACATTCACTGACAACATTCACTCACTGACAACATTCACTCACTGACAACATTCACTGACAACATTCACTGACTGACAACATTCACTCACTGACAACATTCACTGACAACATTCACTGACAACATTCGCTCACTGACAACATTCACTGACAACATTCACTCTCTGACAACATTCACTCACTGACAACATTCACTGACAACATTCACTGACTGACAACATTCACTGACAACATTCACTGACTGACAACATTCACTCACTGACAACATTCACTGACAACATTCACTCACTGACAACATTCACTGACAACATTCACTCTCTGACAACATTCACTCACTGACAACATTCACTCACTGACAACATTCACTGACAACATTCACTCTCTGACAACATTCACTCACTGACAACATTCACTCACTGACAACATTCACTGACAACATTCACTCACTGACAACATTCACTGACAACATTCACTCACTGACAACATTCACTGACAACATTCACTCACTGACAACATTCACTGACAACATTCACTCACTGACAACATTCACTCACTGACAACATTCACTGACAACATTCACTCACTGACAACATTCACTGACAACATTTACTCACTGACAACATTCAGTCACTGACAACATTCACTGACAACATTCACTCACTGACAACATTCAGTCACTGACAACATTCACTGACAACATTCACTGACAACATTCACTGAAAACATTCACTCACTGACAACATTCACTGACAACATTCACTCTCTGACAACATTCACTGACAACATTCACTCACTGACAACATTCACTGACAACATTCACTCACTGACAACATTCACTGACAACATTCACTCACTGACAACATTCACTGACAACATTCACTCACTGACAACATTCACTCACTGACAACATTCACTGACAACATTCACTCACTGACAACATTCACTGACAACATTTACTCACTGACAACATTCAGTCACTGACAACATTCACTGACAACATTCACTCACTGACAACATTCAGTCACTGACAACATTCACTGACAACATTCACTGACAACATTCACTGACAACATTCACTGACAACATTCACTCACTGACAACATTCACTGACAACATTCAATCTCTGACAACAATCACTGACAACATTCACTCTCTGACAACATTCACTGACAACATTCACTCTCTGACAACATTCACTCACTGACAACATTCACTCTCTGACAACATTCACTGACAACATTCACTCTCTGACAACATTCACTGACAACATTCACTCACTATCAACATTCACTGACAACATTCACTCTCTGACAACATTCACTGACAACATTCACTGACAACATTCGCTCACTGACAACATTCACTGACAACATTCACTCTCTGACAACATTCACTGACAACATTCACTCACTGACAACATTCACTGACAACATTTACTCACTGACAACATTCACTGACAACATTCACTCTCTGACAACATTCACTGACAACATTCACTGACAACATTCACTCTCTGACAACATTCACTGACAACATTCACTGACAACATTCACTCACTGACAACATTCACTCACTGACAACATTCACTGACAACATTCACTCACTGACAACATTCACTGACAACATTCACTGACAACATTCACTCACTGACAACATTCACTGACAACATTCACTCTCTGACAACATTCACTGACAACATTCACTCACAGATAACATTCACTGACAACATTCACTCACTGACAACATTCACTCACTGACAACATTCACTGACAACATTCACTCTCTGACAACATTCACTGACAACATTCACTGACAACATTCGCTCACTGACAACATTCACTCTCTGACAACATTCACTCACTGACAACATTCACTGACAACATTCACTCACTGACAACATTCACTGACAACATTCACTCACTGACAACATTCACTCACTGACAACATTCACTGACAACATTCACTCACTGACAACATTCACTGACAACATTCACTCTCTGACAACATTCACTCACTGACAACATTCACTCACTGACAACATTCACTGACAACATTCACTCACTGACAACATTCACTGACAACATTTACTCACTGACAACATTCAGTCACTGACAACATTCACAGACAACATTCACTCACTGACAACATTCAGTCACTGACAACATTCACTGACAACATTCACTGACAACATTCACTGACAACATTCACTCACTGACAACATTCACTGACAACATTCACTGACAACATTCACTCACTGACAACATTCACTGACAACATTCAATCTCTGACAACAATCACTGACAACATTCACTCTCTGACAACATTCACTGACAACATTCACTCTCTGACAACATTCACTGACAACATTCACTCACTGACAACATTCACTCACTGACAACATTCACTCTCTGACAACATTCACTGACAACATTCACTCTCTGACAACATTCACTGACAATATTCACTCACTGACAACATTAACTCACTGACAACATTCACTCTCTGACAACATTCACTGACAACATTCACTCACTATCAACATTCACTGACAACATTCACTCTCTGACAACATTCACTGACAACATTCACTGACAACATTCGCTCACTGACAACATTCACTGACAACATTCACTCTCTGACAACATTCGCTGACAACATTCACTCACTGACAACATTCACTGACAACATTCACTCACTGACAACATTCACTGACAACATTTACTCACTGACAACATTCACTGACAACATTCACTCTCTGACAACATTCACTGACAACATTCACTGACAACATTCACTCTCTGACAACATTCACTGACAACATTCACTGACAACATTCACTCACTGACAACATTCACTCTCTGACAACATTCACTCACTGACAACATTCACTCACTGACAACATTCACTGACAACATTCACTCACTGACAACATTCACTCACTGACAACATTCACTGACTGACAACATTCACTCACTGACAACATTCACTGACAACATTCATTCTCTGACAACATTCACTCACTGACAACATTCACTCACTGACAACATTCACTGACAACATTCACTCACTGACAACATTCACTGACAACATTCACTGACTGACAACATTCACTCACTGACAACATTCACTGACAACATTCACTCACTGACAACATTCACTGACAACATTCACTCACTGACAACATTCACTGACAACATTCACTCACTGACAACATTCACTCACTGACAACATTCACTGTCAACATTCACTCACTGACAACATTCACTGACAACATTCACTCACTGACAACATTCACTGACAACATTCGCTCACTGACAACATTCACTCTCTGACAACATTCACTCACTGACAACATTCACTGACAACATTCACTCACTGACAACATTCACTGACAACATTCGCTCACTGACAACATTCACTGACAACATTCACTCACTGACAACATTCACTGACAACATTCGCTCACTGACAACATTCACTCACTGACAACATTCACTGAACACATTCACTCACTGACAACATTCACTGACAACATTCACTGACAACATTCACTCACTGACAACATTCACTGACAACATTCACTCTCTGACAACATTCACTGACAACATTCACTCACTGACAACATTCACTGACAACATTCACTCACTGACAACATTCACTCACTGACAACA